>NC_061120.1:209917297-209956220 GCF_002878395.1 Capsicum annuum
ACATCTGCAAACAAAACAACACCATCTTGTACCACAGTAATATTTCTATCATTGCACTAGCATTTATAATCATAGGAGAAGAAGAAGGAAGCAAATTATTTTCATACTCATAAAATTAAAAAGTGTCTTGTTAATAATTTTCGTTGGTACACAAATATCTCTGTTGAAGCTGTTAGAGTTTTTATCCTTTCAAATTTACCACATGATAGAAACATTTAATATTATAAGTTCAACGAATTCAAGATATCTTTTAGCATTAATAAATATATCATCGCATTATCTAGCAAAATTTATAGTGTTTTTCAAGATTTGTCAATTAATCAGGCAAAACCTTCAAACTAACCTAGCAGTATGGTATCTGAAAAGCATATATATGATCAATAGATTCACGCTCTATTTTGCACCCTTTACAAACATCACAAACTTAGCTCATTCTTTTGGATACAACCTGATTGGCTGACAACACATTTAAAATACATTTTCGAATAAAATGCTTATATTTATTTTTTATGTTCATAGACCATAAAATTTTTTAGAATTTTTTTGAAAAAATGATTGATAGCTGGATTGGGGTCTCTCACTGCTCCCTTGTTTACCTCTTGCTATTTCTCTAACTAAGTGATATCCCGACTTAACCTCATATTTACTGGACTTACTATAATGCCAAATAATTTTATCCAACGAATTGGTGGAAATAAAAATGATACAATAACATGAATATCATCTTGTCTAATATATTTTTTGAGCTCTTGTAAATTTCAAGTGTTTGTATTGAGGTCTATAAGGTCTACCTTTTGTTTTATGCCTAGGTGTATGATAAAAGCTAAATTTGAAGCCTCTAGAGGTGGGAATCCACGACCTGTCCACACTTTAATAAGTACAATCCTACCCTCCGATCCATCTTTTTTTTTTTTTTTTTGGCTTAAACCACCTGGTGTTCGGTACCGGCTTCTTAGGAGTCTGACAATATCTGGATTCGCCCCGCATCGGGCCCCATTTGAGGGGGAGAGCTCCCAACAGAGTGTTTGTCCATACCCAGGGTCGAACCCTCGACCTCTGGGTAGGTTGGAGCAGCCCCTTTTCGCTGCGCCACCACTGCTATTGGTACCCTCCGATCCATCTTTATAAGGTCTCTTTCCTAAATAATGATACTTTTTTTAAAAAAGTTCAACATAAATAATACTAGATTTTAAAAAATAAAATTAAAAAATATTGACTTGACATACTCCTTAAGAAAACTTTAATTAGGGATATAATTTTATCAAATTAACTCTATGAATGCTCTTCTGAAACTCTAAATTTGAATATTATTACTTTATGTCGTTATTTCATACTAGGAATAAAAAGGAAAAACATCATAAAATTATCTTAAGTTTATAAATTGAGCAAATAAATTAAAACAATCATATAAGAATCAAGTAAATTAAAATGAAGAAAATACTTATTTTACTTTTTACAATATTAAGTTATTTATTTTATCTTTTATGATATTGAGTTTGTGCTGACGCTCTAGTTTTTAAAGAGAGGAAACATCTTGAAAAATCGTTCAACTTATTATATTAAAGAAAATCGTGATAATTTGCACTGGATAAAAAGGCAAGTTACGTGAATCCTCAAAATGGATAAGGATAATATTTATTGACTTCTATTCCTAGATTTCAGATTAATAGTAACATATTTGGCCTATGAAAGTATAAAAATATTCATCTTAAAAGACAAGGCGTTAGATTAAGTTTTTGGTTAAAATAAGCAAGTGTTTTTAGCAGTAACATAAATTATTTTTCAGATTTTTAACATTGTTTTTTTTTAGAAATATGTGTTTTTAAAACTATTTTAGGACATGATCGCCTTATTAAATATTCATATTTAACAAATTTAAATTAATAGTAACTTTTATTAGTGATTTTAGATATTTGTCAAACACAAATTACCAATAAAAATACTACTCAAATGATTTAGCTAAACACAACTTACTATTCTCTCGAATAGTTTTTCAATTCAGTTTTAACAAAAAATAAATTACTTTACAAAATAAACTAATATAGCAATAACTTGGCCAAACAAATTTCTTTTTTTCTCTTCTGATCAACTTTAAAATGTTTGGTTAAGATTTTAGACTAATAAGTTATCATAATTTTAGAGATAATATATTGATGAAAATTTGGCAAAGTCCTTTATTTCTATTGTCAAATTCGGTGTCGTAGAAAGTTACAGGAATTAGAAAAGTCTGCTTTGTGATTTTCCAAATAAGGCTTCAGTGCGTCCAATGGGACAAAATAATTCTTTGAATTTTATGAGTACAACAAATTTGATGACTTAAAAAAAAAAAAGAAGTTTATGATTCATTTCCAATATTTTAATTGGAGTGCTTCCAAAAAATAATTGGTTTGAAATACCCCATTCGTCCATATTTACTAATCTAAGTATGTTTTAATAGTTATCCAATTTGAAAAACTATAAGATTTATTATTTTGTATCTATTTTACCTTTGTTATTTTTCTACAATCAGAAGTCTAGAAGAAAATTGTACCTACCAATCCAATAAGCAGATAGAGTAGAAGAGAAGGCCTGAAACAAGGTTGACTAAGACTGCCAAACTGCAAGAGAAGAGAAGAGAGAAAGCAAGCCAGAAACTTCGTACTTCATTATCGGACAGAATGCATGCAAATTTATTGTTAATTTTCTGCGTGCTACAACGAAAATCATAAATCACACTATTGTGTTTTTTTTTTTTTTCCTTCAGAATTTTAGTCAAGGTAACTCCATTTACTCCAATACTTACGAAAATGTGTGACATATATATACTCCCTTTGATTCATTTTATTTGTCTTTTTTTTAGCACGTCTTATAAAAAACATTAACCATATTATAAATGTATTTACATTATAGTGAATGTCTATTAAGATCTATTTTGATATCTATTAGGATTTGAAGCATCAGTAATTTCCTTTATATAAATAGAGGAGTTTTGTTCATTGTATTTACAATCTTATGATCTCTCATCCTCAAGAAAAGTAATAAGAATTACTCTCTCTATTCTCTCTACTCTTCTTCTTGTTCTTTCTTGTTTTATAACACGTTATCAGCACGAGGCTCTGCCAAATAAGGTGAGATTATAAATTTAAAGGTCAAGGTTAGTAATTCCTTATGTTATTTGTATTTTTCTATTAATGATATAATTATTATTGGATTTGAGGAAAAATAATTCATTTGAAACCATTTATGTTTTAAATTCATTCCTCAATAACAATATTATCAAAAGGGATGATAATATTTGGGTTAAAGTCCCATCGATTTATGCCTAAGACACTTTTATATGGATAAAATATTGAGTTTGGATCTCAATACACCATATTGATGATATTGTGATGGCTAAGGCAAAATAATGGGTATTGGGTGAAAAGTCATGAAATTTGACCTATTGAATATGCTTCATTCCATGAAGTGAATGTGGTAGCAATATATGATAAGTCTGAAATATGACAACTTACTTCATTCTTGAGGTGTATGTGGTAGCAGTGCATAATATGTCTGAAAGAAGACAAGTGATTGAATGCACGAATGTAATAATGATCATCAAAAGTGATGATATTTTCACACGCTTATATGATTATAAGATATGCTAGAGAAAAATTCTCTACATCATATGTATGCCTCGATTTGCTTCTGAAGTAGCAAAATTTTGAAAGAGGTTATAAGCTATCATAATTTGATAGGCTTAAGGTACGATTATATTCCATTTCTGGGGAATGCGAAACTTATTAATGCAAACGTGCACTTGATTGTGATTGTATCACAACTCACCTCCGAAAGAGGTTGAATAATTTTGAAATCTACTTCTGAAGTAGTAAATCTGAAATTTATTCATGTAATAGTAAATCTGAAATTTACTAAAGAAAAAGTACATGTCATGGTAAACTTGAAGTTTACTATAATAAAAGTTCATAAATTGATATGAACGATTGTGACATCTCGAAGATGTGCATGTATTGAAGAACTACAAGATTCTTCAAGAATTGTTTATGTCGTTTGTTCTCATGATAAGTGGTTGGACCAACTAATATTGGGATTGGATCCTTTCAAATATGAAAATTTTAAAAGGTGAATAGGGGTCCGTTCATCTATCATGTGATATGTTAAAATGATGCATCAATAAGATGATCACATGTACATTCATTGTCAACATGTAGTTTGACAATCATAAAGTTGATTGCTCAATAAAATTGAGTAAAGAACATAATTTTCAAATTGTTCAATCAAGAAGTTATCTTGATGATGATGGTTTAACATTGAATGCCTTCGATAAATAGCTAAACCATCGCTAATGAGAACAAAGCTTCATGTGTTGGTCTGAAATATGACATGTTGTATACAATAATACTTGTATGCATTAGACGAATAAATTATGATTATTTCTTCCCCTCAATTGGTTCAAGGTCATGAACCAACTATTCCATCTAATAGTTTTGATGTGCGGTATACGATTAATAAATATACCATGATACACAAAGATGGATTCCTCAAAGAAGATAGAGGATGTATGTTAGCTTTCCTAACATAAGGGGGAGATTATAAGCAGTTATGAAGTATGTTAGGAATTATCATCAGATCCTCATTCAAAAGATAATTCAAGTTAAATGCCGAACGCATCTCATATTTAAGCTGCAAGTGCTCCTATTTTATGTCTCTAAAGGACAAAGTCTATGCATGCGTGAAGCGTGATAGACTAATCGGTTCCAAATGAAATAGTAATTGTATAGAATAAGGAGCAAATAATCATAATAAGAAGGTAATATGCGCTTGAAGAGTCTATGACATAACACTTCATGAAACCTTATGAGAGGTTCAGGTACCTGAAAATAATGAAGTGATGAGATCTCAAAATGTTATGTCGCATTGTGAACCGATATGAAATGATATATCATCAATATCTTTAACACAATGTTGGCACAATATTGTGAAAGATTACGAGGATCTGAATTCTACGTTTATTTAAGCATGCTGACGTAGAAACATTTATCAAGTAATATGAAAGGGTGTATCTTGGTAAGTGAAAACTTATTTGATTTGCAATCTAGATACTTGAAGATGTCACACATAAAATGTTAAATATTGTCACTTGACAAAATTTGTATGAAAACTTCTTTAAGGATTCAAAATATAAAAGTTTCTAGGAAACTTATTGATAATCCTTATATTGTATAAGCTTATAGCTTGAAAATTATTGAAACTCTTGGAGAGTTTTCAAAAGCAATAAGATCATTTGCTGAAATAAGAAATATACCAATTTGGATTGGTTATGAAGTACCATATCTTAGTACAATTGGTGCACTCATGTATCTTGTAAAATACTACAAGACCCAATATAGCCTTTTCGCTCAATTTGTTAGCAAGGTATATTTCTACTCCTACTACGAGACATCAAAATGAAATAAGATATATGAGTTTTAATGATTTTCTAAAGATTGCAGTCCCGATATTACTGGTCATGTTGATGTTGGGTACTCATCTAACCCGCATAAATCTCGGTCTCAAACATACAATGTGTTCACATGTGGGGATACTGTCATATCTTGGAGATATACAAAGCAGTCTAGCGTAGCCACTTCATCGAATCATGCTGAGATAATAGCTATTCATGAAGCAAGCAGAGAATGTGTATGGTTGAGGTCCATGATGCATCGCATTTGAGAAAAATGTGGTGTGAAATATGACAATCTGCCTATAATTTTATACAAAGATAATTCAGCATACATAGCACATCTTAAGGGAGGATTCATAAATGGAGATAGAACGAAGCACATTTTGCCAAAGCTTTTCTACATACATGAGCTACAAAAGAATGATGATATTAACGTGCAACGGATTCGTTCAACTGACAATGTGACTGATTTATTCACCAAGTCTTCTCCAATTACAATTTTTAAGAAGATGGTGCACAAGATCGGGATGTAAAGGTTCAAGGATGCTCTCATTAGGGGGAGTTAATATGCGCTATACTCTTTTTCCCTTACGAGGTTTTGTCCCACTGGTTTTCCTTGTAAGGTTTTTAATGAGGCAGCCGAAATGCGTATTATTAGAGATGTGTACTCTTTTTTCTTCATTAGATTTTTTTCCTACTGGGTTTTTTCTAGTAAGGTTTTAACGAGGCACATTATCTACCAATTAGACATTCAAGGGGGAGTGTTATAAATGTATTTACATTATAGTGAATGTCTATTAAGATCTACTTTGATATCTATTAGGATTTGAAGCATCTGTCTTTTACTCAGACTAGAAGTAAATTTTCCCTATAAATAGAGGGGTTTTGTTCATTATATTTACAATCTTATGATCTCTCATCGACTCATCCTCAAGAAAAGTAATACGAATTACTCTCTCTATTCTCTCTACTCTTCTTCTTGTTCTTTCTTGTTTTATAACAAACTAAAATTTATACGCCTTCGAAGTCCAACCTGACGTGTTATAATATCTTTTATATTCGTTCAAATTACCTTTTATAAGGCGTCAAACGGGCCGGGTCAAACTGACCTATTTAATGAAATCAGCCCGGTAAGCCCAAGGGCTTTAGGGTACCAGGTCCCAGGCCGTTTGTTTTTTTGTTTTGGTCCCGGTTAATCGGCCCGGACCCAACCCGATTGGGGCCCGCCGGTTAACCAGCCCAGCGCGGCCCATTTTTTTTTTTAAATTTTTTTTTTGGATTTTGGGCCAAACTAGCCATTGGCCCAATGGCTATATAGCCGTTTTTGGGCCCAAATGGCTAGTTTGGGCCCATTAATTAAAAAAAATTACTTTTAAAGTTATTTTTTAATCCCAAAAAATTTTCTATAAATACCGTACACCTTCAAATCATTTTTCACACAATTTTTAATTCTCTCAAATCTTATTCTCTCTCAAATCTCAATTCTCAATTTTCAAATATTCAATAAATTTAATTTTCTAAAGTGCTCACTTTAATTTTTTAATTTTGCAATTACAAAGTACGAGTGGAAGTTTCTAAAGTCGCAACCTTCGAATACTTCTAAAATTTGGTATTGTCGTTCCATCTCTTACATTTAATTTTTATTTAGTGTAGTAATTGTTGAATATTTAATTTTATTATATTTGTGTATTTTGAATTTTTTTAGTTTAATTTATATTATGGATAAATTAAGAAACCTCGCTACTAAAGGTATTAAAAAGTTTTTATCCCGAAAGCGGCAATGGTAGTAAAAAGCGAATTACTAGCGGTAGAGGTAGTTCAAGTAGTAGATATACTCGTGTGCCTCCGACACCGCTTAGTCAACCTTTTAAGGAAGAAGTAGGTGTACATTTAGGTGTAGGTGCTTACGATATGAATTATGTAGAAGCTCAGGAAAATTACGGTATAGAAGAAGAAAATGAAGTAGATGCGGTTAATTTAGACAAAGATGATGAAAATATTGATGAAACACCCGCAGTAGAAAATGCTAATGTTAGATTTGAATCGGTTAATCTCCCCTTTTATCCTCCCCGAGCCCCAAGATCTCGTAAAACAACTAGTATTGCATGATTATTTTTTGAACGTATATCTGATATTGAGTTGCAATGCAATATTTGTTAACAAATATATAAGCATAAAAGCGGAGGCAATCAAGGGGTACTGGTACGTTAATGAGACATATAGGTGATGCTCACGAAAGAGAGTTAACTATTGCATGAGGTGGTGGGGATGTTGATGGGCCAACGCAAACTAGAATGGACCCAGCAACCGGTCAGGTAATGAAGAAGTATAATAAATTGAGGGACCGGGAAGAAATAGGTAAAATGGTAGCTGTGGGTTGTTTGCCTTTTAGTTTTCCTTTTTCTGGTGCTTTTATTCATTATATTCAAACAATTTATAATCCTATGTTTAATGGTGTTCCTAGAAGTACTTGTCGATCTAATATTTTCAGACTTCATTCATAATAGTATTTTTATTTATCAATATTGTTAAAAAATATTTAATGTAGATTGTCCCTAACTTCTGATCTTGGTCGTGCCGTAAATAAAAAAGATTATTTAACCATTACTTGTCACTGGATGGATAGAAATTTTGTGATGCAAAAACGTATTCTTGCTTTTTTATATGATGAAGATCGTAAACATATTGGAGATTTTATTGTTGATTCTATTGTTAAAGTTGCCGGATTTTATGGTATCGAAAATAAAATCTTATGTATTGCTTTTGATAATGCTTCTAACAACAAGACTGCTATAAAAAAAAATTAAAATGTAAGCTATATTCGCCGTTGCCTGAAACTTTTCATATTAAGTGTACATGTCATATATATAATTTAATTGTAAAAGATGATCTTGAGTTTTTTGACCTTTATATTGAAAAAATCTGTCTTGCTGTTGGTTTTATTCAAGGAAATAATCGAAGAAAAAGAATTAGAGAATTTAAAGTTAAATGTCAAGAAAATGGACTTACACCGATATTGATGCCTGAGGAAATTGATATTAGATGAAATTCTACGTATGATTTTTTAAAAACTTGTTATAAATATAGAGTTCCTATTACACTAGCTTTTAACCAACATTGCGGTTCATTTGTTGATTCTGCTGATTGCATGCTACATGATTCTGATTGGGTTGTAATTAATGATCTTGTAGCTACGGTTGAATTTTTCGGTGCTTATTATCCTACTGTTTGTAATATTTTGGCATATATAGCCGATATTTATGATTTACTCAAAGAATATAAAAATTAAGAAGGTTATAAAGAAGTTGTTGGTGCCATGTTTACTAAATTTAAAAAATATTTTTTCCCGATTCCCCCTATTTACTTGGTTGGTGCTATGCTAAATCCGTGCGTGAAATATAATACTATGTGCTACTTTAGTACTATTATTTATGCTAACTTAAAAATAAATACTAACAATGATTCTGAACAAGTACAACCTGATTTGTGGACGGCTATAGGTGATGCGAATGAATACATAGAAAAATTAAATAATCACTATGCTGATTTATTTGTTTTAGCCGTACCTACTGTTTTGCGAAAATTTTGACTTTTGAGAGAGTCGCCACTTAATTTTGAAAAGGAATTAAGAAACCTTTAGAGAGTTACTTCAAACGATTCAAAACAGAAAAATCGTTTCAAGTTAGAGATTCTAGATAAGCGTTTCCTATTAACGTTTTAGGAAGGTGTTAGGCACCTAAAACGTCCGCTAACTTGCGGTTATTCGGACTGTTTGAAAATCGTCTTTCGATTAACTTCGAAAAGATAAATTTTGTCGAAAAGTGATTGATTTTTTTGAAAATAAAGCGATTTTGGAAATATTTGGGTGTTTATGCAAAACTAGTTTTTTAGCGACTTAACTAAGGATTTAACTAGGCTCGCCAAGCACATAAGGAAAACAAACATAAAGAACAGAGGGAAAGGGAGGAAGTAAGAAATTTAGGCCATCGGCCCAAATTAATGAGACATGTCCTAGTCTAAATGGGATTTTGACCCATTTCACCTATCCTAATCTGATTTTCAAGCCTTTGGCTCGAGTCTTGCTCCACCTGTATTAAATACAACTTTGGCTTCGAGGCTCAAATGAATGAATAAATAAATGACTAAATGAATAAATAAAAAGAAGACTATAATAAAAATCGAGACTTTTCAAGTCACTTAGTGACCTCATTAATGGGTTTTGACCCATTTTTCTTCTTCGTCTATCTTCTAGCACCCGCGCGTCATGCAGTGGACCTCGTGTTTAAACTTCGAACTTGACTCGAAGAGGTAGACCTCATTGGCCCATTACGAAATGCAAGAGGAGAGGAATACATTTGGACTCGAGACATTTTTCGCATGCAAAGAAAAGATAAAGAAATTAATATACGTTCAAGGCATAAAAGTGACATATTTCAAAGCAAAAAAAAAATATCAAGAACCAATTTTGAATGAAAATGATAAGCACACTTGCACAAGAATAAGAGTCAACAAATAAAATGCAAAGTAAAGACACCCACTTACATGCCTCATGATTTATGTTCATACAAGAATGAATAAAGGTAAAAGGAAGAAGGCCATATTCAATGATCAATTCATGCGAGAAACAAACAACATAGGCTTGCGAAAGTAAAGGATGAGGCAACAAAAAAAATACTCATGACTTCTAAAATTGAACAAACATAGATACTAATCTCTATAACAAAAGAAAATAAAGGTTAACTTTTCAAGAAAGAGAATCTTTAAATTTCAATTAAGGCGACATTAACAAAAATTCACACATATAAATTATGGCCAACTTTAGGAAAAAACACGTAAAGACCAATGATTTATCGTTCTAAGACATCATTGGTTCTCTTTTGATATTATGAATCAAGGAGAGACGCGATCAAGTTTTTACACTCACAAAGTGCACATATAACAATCCAAAGGGAGTAAGAAAATTTGAATAAAAGTTTAGCATTTCTAAAAGTGAAATATCGTTTCATAATCATACTATGCATGTCATGAAAATATCTAAATAATTCTATTTAGCCAAAAATACGAACTTTCTCACCATTTTGACAAATTTAAAAGCATGCGAAAAAAAAAGAGGAGTAAACATTGTGGATGAAAAATAAAACTAGCACTTCATCTCTTAATGAAGATTTTGAATATCCCCTAAAATAATTAACAAGCAAATGACAAATTCTTGATTTAATCAATTACTATTTTTATTAACGCGAAACAAACAATAGTAATTATTTTTCGAACATAAAAAAACAACTTTATATGTTAAAACAAATATATCCGCCAACAATAAATTTAAACAAGGCATGAGTACTTTATCCAAAATAATCAAAGAATAAGGTCAAAAGGCAAAACAATCAATATTAACTATTCTTTTCAACAAAAAGAAAATAACTTTACATGCTAAAAATAAACATATTCAACAACAATGAGTTTGAACAAGACATGATTATGTTTTTCAATCAAAGATCTAAACTTTATCCAAATAATCAAAGAATAAGGTGAAAAGGCGAAACATTCAACATTAACTATTCTTTTAAACATAAAGAAAATAACTTTACATACTAAAAACAAATATATCCAACAACAATGAGTTTAAACAAAGTATAAATACATCTTTTAAGCAAAGATTAAAACTTTGTCCAAAATAATCAAAGAATAAAGTAAAAAAAAGCACATACAACTATTGCTAGCTCATTTTTATATCATGAACATGAAAATAATTAGAATATCGATACCACAACGTCCTAGGGCCTTCAAGGCCATCCACAGCATACAATCCTAGTAAACAAAATTATATCTACGAACTACGAAGAAGAAAAAAGATGAAGAAGAAAACAATAATAAAAACTAAAATAAAAAAAAAGGTGTGTTTACCTTTTTGGGGGTAGTAAAACGAGACTACGAGTTTCGTCGGAATCAACTACCACCGAAAAACGTCGCCGGCAACTCAAAAATTTTGATTAGCCGACCAACTCTATGAAACAAAAATTTTTACTAAATAAAAATAACTATTTTGCTCAAAAGGATTTTTCACCTTTCTAGCATCTTTTTTTTTTCTTTTTTTTTCTTTTTTTTTTCTCTACCAAAGTAGTATTTATAGGAGAGAATGGAGTGTGTTTTTTTCTCCCCTTCACCAATGTGGGAGAAAAGTATTTATAGGAAAGGATAGAAATTTATTTTTTGTCATCCACCAATATGGGAGAAAAACATTTAGGGGGGTTTTTGAAATATAAAATTAAAGATAAGGTGAGGTGGAAGATAATGTGGGGGAAATAGTACAATATAGTACAATCTTTGAATTTCAAAATTGGAAAAGGACAAAGTTGAGGGGAATAGTACAATGTAGTACAATTTGAATTTATTTTTTGGTGGAAATTGGGTAGAAGTTATGAGAGTTCTTGAGAATTTTGGGGTTATTTAAAATATAACCCCAATTGGAATTTAAAATCTAGCCATATTTATTTATTTTGACCAAATTAAAAATCAATTGACGAATTGCATTGCAATTATGACCAATTTTCTATTATGGTCAAATCTAATAGATTGGCTAAATTAAATTGAAATTCGATACGAATTAATACCTTGTTTAATCCCGAGCTTCTTGATTTAATAAAATCAAATGCATATTTATCCAAATAAATTATTTTCGAGAATAAATTATAATTAGATCAAGATTTTAATTATTATTTTTTTGAAATGATCCTTAATTTAAAGTTCAATTTTGATGAAAATATTCAGTTAGATGACGTCATTTATACAATTTCGCAAATGCAAATAAGAAAATATATAATTATCACTTAAATAACAAATTTAGCCCAAATACCTATTTTAAAATGCATTTATTTGGAAAAAATAATTGTTGTGATTTTATTTGAAAATCGAAGAAACTTCAAATTAAACTTAGTTATGGAGGTCAAAAATTAGGTGTCAACACCTACAAATATCACTCCAATTGTCGCTCCTCATCCTCTCGAGGAGCCACCATCTTCTAAAATGCCGGCACATAGTGGTTTTCCTGATTCCCTTTATGATTTACCTTGTTGGAACAGTGTTGATGACAGAGCTTACACATCAACTTATCGGGAAGAGCTGAAATATCATTTTCGGTCACCGCCAGAGGATCGCAGACGACGGATCAACACGTTGGATTGGTGGAGGAGTAATGAAACAAAATAACCTGTGCTTTCAAGATTTGCTAGAGATATCTTGAATGTTCCAATGTCAACCGTTGCATCAGAGAGCGCCTTTGTCAGGGATGACATCAGCTTGGAGACAACCGACACTCATTGGGAAGCAATGCAATAAATGTTCTAGTTTTCCTCAGAGATTAGATTATAGCGGAAAGAAGAAATCAAGAAATGGAACCGGAGCCGCACGACGAGCTAAAACTTGAAGAAATTATGTCTTCACGGGAGAGCTCAGCAGAATCAAGTCCAATGCATGGTTTTGCCCCCGTTGACTTTGACTATCCTATGCAAGTTCCCGTTAATATTAACATGAATGAGTTGGATAAAATGATGCATAATTTATAGATTTTTCATTCATGTAAATTATAAATTTAGGATCATTTCGCAATCAATAAAATTTAACATTCATTCACTCCTTAGTCCTTACTTTGTAATTTTTTTCATTTAATGATTTAAATTGAATTTCTACTCTAAATTAAAAACTTACTTCTAATATATTATTAATTTACTACTAAGTATTATTAATTTATTATATTAAGTTGCATAAGTTTTGTATATTTGTGTATATATCTTCTATAGATGTATATATATATATATATATATATATTGTAGTATATGTTTTATTTAAAGTAGTACATATATATTGAATGGCGCGTATATGTGTGTATATATCTTCTATAGACGTGTATATTTAATGTATACATGCGTATATGTTTTATAAATTAGTATATAACTATGTATATATTTTATTTAAAATAGTACATATATATTGAATGGTGTGTATATGTGTATATATCTTCTATAGATGTATATATTTAACGTATACATGTGTATATATTTTATAAATTAGTATATAACTCTGTCTCTCTATATATATATATTGTAATGTATATATATTTTAGTATATTTTATTTAAAATAGTACATATATATTGAATGGTGCGTATATGTGTGTATATATCTTCTATAGACGTGTATATTTAACGTATACATGTGTATATGTTTTATAAATTAGTATATAACTATCTATATATATATAATGTAATATATATATATTATAGTATATTTTATTTAATGTAGTACATATTCATTGAATGGTGCGTATATATGTGTATATATCTTCTATAGACGTGTATAGTTAACATATACATGTGTATATGTTTTATAAATTAGTATATAGCCTATATATATATATATATATATATATATATATATATAGATATTGTAATGTATATATATTGTAATGTATATATATTGTAGTATATTTTATTTAAAATAGTACATATATATTGAATGGTGCGTATATGTATGTATATATTTTCTATAGACGTGTATATTTAACATATATATATATATATTGTAGTATATTTTATTTAAACTTTAAAGTAGCAATATACACTGAATGGTGCGTATATATGTGTATATATTTTTTAAATTCTAATGTAGTATATACTATATATATAGTGTATATATATTGTTTAATGTATTTAAAATGTTTATAGGTGGATATATACAGTTTATATTGAAAAAAGTTTTTATTTTTATTTTTGACCGGGTTTGACCGGATTTTTAACCGGGTTTAGGTGGATTTGACCTGGTTGGATTAAGTGGGCCGGGTTAGGGTTCTTTTTACAAAGTTTACTGTTGAGCCTGGCCCACTTAACCCCAACCCAGCCCGGCCCACAACCCAAAAAATTTTAACGGACCGGTTCCGGATTGACCCGATCCGACCCACTTAACATCCTTTCTCATTTAACATCTTGCTTGGTTATAATTCTACTAATTGGAGCAATAAAAGTGAATTATAAAAATGAAAATGATATATCTTTCTCGTTTCTATAATGCATCAAATATTTTGGATCGAGTTTACTTTCAAAGAGGTTGGTTGATATTTTTAAACTTTTTCTCCCACATTTATATCAAGTTCTAAAAAAGGATTTGTAAAAATTTTTAACTATATGCAAGAAACTTTATGCCATGCGGATAAATAAATAAATTAAACTAATGTTTTCTCATTATTTGATTTATATAAATATATCCACTACTTGTTGACGTCAAAAATTGGAGGCGAGGGGTATATCAATTAACTTTGAGTTTAATCAAACTAATTAAAAGTGGAAAGTGGAGTTTGGATTAATTTCTTCTGAAGAAAAAAAGTTGGATTATAATTTGTGTTGTACGTGTGCTTCCTCCAACTCCAATATGGTAATTATTTATTAGTAGCGAAATCAAGAATTTCATATCAATGGTGTTCATATAGAACGTGGTTTTGGTCTATATATGTGGCGTAATTTTTTTTTTGTACAATGTATAATTTTTCGACGAAAGATATTCAACTGACCATTCTTTATTTTTTGTAGCTTCGCCATTGGAATTAGTGTCTATTTGACTTCAGATATTTTTCGCTTTTTTCCAGAACATTAATCCAACAAAAAAATTATTAGTACTATATTTTTTCAAAATTCAAAGAGCTATTTTAATAATAATCGCTGCAAGCTGCTCACAAAAATAATTTAAAGCGGCTCCGCCAAAAAACATTGCAATAGAGAACTCTTTAGTGCCTGTGCGACCGCCAACTCTTACGGTACTTTCTTCGTCTCATATTATTTGGCATATTTGTTAAAATATTTGTTCCAAAATAATAAACATATTTAAAAATCAAAATATAATTGGACACATTCTTTCAACTTTACTCATAGTAATTTAATGAAAGTAATTAACTCAAATAGAAAATGACAATATCTAATATGAATTTAATAGGATTATATTATTATTAGTCAATTTTACAGCCCTTATAAATTTCTTGGTATGAATTATGCAAAGGACAAACATGTAAAATAATATGAGACACGGGAGTATTAGTTTTCACATTGGTACAACAAGAGATTCACATAGTTTTCCAATTTATTAAGTCAAATATAAAACCAACTTCAATATTTTGCAACTTGCAAAATCTATTGGACTAGCTATTGGGCATGCAATGTTCACATGTCATGTCCTTTAGTTATTCATAATCTTACTTGTTAGTTGACTATATATGTGCAAAGATACCTTGGCATTGGAGGTATTTGATCAGTCTATGAGGCTATATATTCGAGGTGTAAGTATTTGTTTTTCTTGCCAGACACAAATGAGCCTGCTTTTATCTTGTTTTTTCCATGTGTTTTGGCAGTCTATGGATCCATAATGTAGATATTCTCAATGAGTTGAGAGAGTGAGTTTTGAATTAAATATGAGTTTGGACATTAGAGCATTATTATTTATTTCGTTGTTGTTATTGCTCCTATATATATATTTGCATGCTTTTTTTTAAATTGTTTGAAATGTTTGCTTGTTTGTTTTTTATAGTCGAAGGTATATCTGAAACAATCTCTTTATTTCTTAAAGGTAGGAGTAAGGTCTGCGTATGTTTTACCCTCTCGAATACCCCTTATGAAATTATATTGGTATCTTGTTGTTGTTCGACATCAGAGTAACATTTTTTGTCAAACTTGCAAAACCATGGCTGGATTCATGATTGTGTTAGGGTAATAAAGTCCAATATTGATAGCTGAAAAGAAAAAAAATATATAATATAAGGTGTAAGGAGTACTTTTAATATTGTGAGATCTTTGGAAAAAATTATGTGGACTTGGTTCAAAGCAGATGAGATCAGACTTGTTTTAGCATAACACACTGGTCCTCGATGTTGTAAATAAATAATGATTCGTCTGATCAATCTAATATTTTTTGCTCAAATCTTATATATTATTTGTTAAAAATGCACTAAACTAGTGCAAATAATAGATTTCAATCCAATAAATCAAATAAATTATTGTGGTACTCCAAATTCAAATCTATAAAATTCATATGTTGAATCCACCTCTTTGCCCATCACTTGCTACAGGAGCATGCTTTAGTATTTGATGATTTCATGTTAAATGTTGAAGTTAAAAGAACACACATCCATAAAAATATAGTTAGTAGAAAATTCTAATACCCTATCGCCTTTCAATGTATCGGTGGAAAGCGTGTGTCTATTTATTCAACTTTGTAAATAGTTTAAGTATCTACTTATATACACTCAAAATTGAAAAATATAGATACCAGTTGAGGTCAAATTAAAGATCACATCTATTATATTATGCCCTTTTACATACACGCTTAATTACGCAATAGCATTCTCAACACTCTCAAAACTCTGACACCAAGAGGCCTAGTATGACAATCACTATATTGTTAATATTTGTTATTAGATGTTTGGCTCATCGTATTATATATATTATCTGAATGAATAGGTGGCATATAGTAAAACATATGTATAGTTTAAATCGGATAGAATTGTTCTAAAACCCCTTCTTCTTTTTTTTTTGATAAATATAATATTTTTAACTTGTTAAATTATGTGATCAACTTATCTAAAAAATTTGAATAATTTGAGAAAGCACACCTTTTATTCACTTAATTTAAGCTTATGCCACATATGCATTTCTTTTATGACTAAGTAGGTGAAGATTCTTTCGTCATTCATGAATGGTGGCGATAAGATATACAAAACATAAATTCCTACTCCGATATCATATAAGATAAATTGAATTAAATTAATTAGAAATGTGAGGATTACCAATTAAATACAAAAAAACCCCAAAAGAGCCATCAAAATCCATCACCACAAAATGTGGAGCTTAATACGTACAAAGTATTATCCTCAATAAGAGGAGTGACCAAATGACCAGTTCATCTTAGGTTTACCCATGCTCCATGCATTCAATGTCTCAATTTTGATAGCCTCTGTGCCATTATTAAAGACAAATAAATGTGCATTATCATAAATTGCTAACGTTGGATAAACCCTTGATGTAATGCATGTTTTTCCTCCGGCACCAAAACTTTCTACTACTGAGTGATCAATCTGCAGAAAGGTAGGAAGTGAAAATAAAAAAAAAAATAGAGTATGGGCGTATACAATAATAAATGAATAGATAAGCAAAGGAGAGAGTTGAATATATTTTCTAGAGAAATAAATGAAGAAAAAACTTACCAAACTCCTCAGAGATAATGTCTTATTTGTTAAATCTACATCTACATATCCCGCGAATGATGGTTTGTACATTGTCTTACCATTCTCGAGAGTTGATCTGATCATAAATAAAGAAAAATTATAACGAGTTTAGCCAATACAGAAAGGACAATAGATAAATGATCACTATGAGTCAGATTAAATAGGATTTGATCATTCTATTTTATGTCGTTAAGGTGTAAGACTGAGAGAACAAACCTTGAAGCATCGGAGCACATAAGAACTTTATATTTATCTTGAGCCTTGAAAACTCGAAAAAATACTGGTGTATATTCTTCCAATTTTTTAGAAGCCAAAGTTAGGAGCCCAAATGGTCCGAGTCCACCTTGAACTTTCGATCCTTTAATGGCACATACATCTTGAGCATAAAGATCAGCCCAACTAGGATCAAATGGCTCTGCTTTATCCAAGCTCGAAAAAGAGAATGTCACTTCCACATCAGCCTGCAATTCTCAGATTTTTCGTTGTTGTTGTTGTTATGCAACAATATAATACAAATGAAGAAAAAAAGATATAAACCTGTGCAGGTGTGATTCCTTTAACTTCAATTTTATCTCCTTTTTCCAACTTGCAATTACTTAACTGGACTTTTTGCTCTCTTAGAGTTTGTAATTCTTGGATAGGCCATTGAACCAATTGCTTTCCGGTAGGATCAAGCCATAGTTTGCGCGGGATAGTTTGGATTCCTGCCCATCCTTTCTTGACATCGTCATCAACAGTATCTGATTCGTTAGACCAACCCCACATAATTCTTCGATTCTTGCTAGGGTCATAGAATGATTTGGACGCGTAATAATTACCATAGTCAAGTCTCAATCCCTTCCAACCATCGATGGAGGTGTTATTCGGAGTATACCTATCTTTTTTTGTATCGTATGTACCAACTGTATAGTACTCAAACCTTGTAACATCAAGACTAACTTTAAGAATATGCTTAGCATTTTTCCCATTGTATGAGGCATCCAATCCATTAGTACCATCCAATAATACAGGGAAAAAATCAGGACATTCCCAGTTTCCAGTATCGTCAACTGAATGAAGTGGATGTTGGACCTTTTTCCATTTCATGAAGCTCTTACTTTTGTACATTATTGTCAATCCTTTATTTCCCAACACACTCCCAATCAAGGTTCGCCAATAACCATCTCGGCCCAACCAAGCGGTTGTTGGGTCACGAAATTGGGCCTTATTGATGTTAACGTCCGCGACAATCAATGGGTTGTTATCGGGCTTGATCCATTTACGGAGAAATGGATCAGACAAGTTAGCCGGGATTGCATAGTTTTGGACTTGAGTCTTGTTGGCATCTACGACTCCGGTGTAGAGGATAATGGGCTTGTTGCCCGGCAAGATTGTGGCTGACCCGGACCATGTACCGTAATTGTCGAATACTTTGGATGGGTAAATTGCGGGCTCAAGTGGGATCCAATTAATCAGGTCCATTGAGACTGAATGGGCCCAAACAATGTTACCCCATACTGATCCATGTGGATTGTATTGGTAGAATAGATGATAGACACCATTATAGTACATTGGGCCTGTTTGGTATCAAAGATGATATGAGAAAAGAGGGTGGTATAACATAATTGAAAACCACAACAAAAATTTTCCGATTTCATAAATAGAATAATTAAATTAAATAAATATTTTTAGCAAGAGGACAACTAAGAAATAGAGTGCGTAAAGAGAAAAATTTTGACTCACCGTTGGGATCTGTTGTTCGATTGAAGCATCCGACCATGCAAAAGAGAATTTTGATTAGTGAATGCAATTTAATGTGATTAAGATATAGTATTAAAGAACATGAATAGGACATAAACAAGATGATCAAATTTATGAGAAGGTGTTTAATTAGATACAGTTTTCCAGAAAATGAAAGTTTTTTTACTGTTATTGTTGTTGTAATTATATGGTAAGAATAATGATATCTTTATTGTTGTTATTATCATCTCTTTTTAATTCCTCGTGGTTTTGGATTGTATGCATTACTTTTAACTTCTGTATCACATATAACATATCTCATTTATATGTTATACATCAACCATTTGCAGATTTGACAATTCTAGCAAGTATACATAGATTTTTAACAGCGTCTAAACTATCAATTTCTACCATATTCTATTTACTTTTTTCTTTCGAACAGACTAGACATCACATCCCTTGTGTAGCTCGGACTTTTCAAAAAATGTTGACGAATGCATGTCGGATTCTTCAAAAGTAAAGTATTTTTGAAGAATCTGACATGGATACGGTATCAAAAATGAAGAGTGCGGAATTTAATATCCGGTCCCCACCAGAGTCAAACCCAGGAAAAAATATTGTTCTAAATTTAGTAATAGAAAAAATATTGTGCTACCAGGGATCAATCCTTGGTCACATGGAAGGAAGCATTGGCTTCAACCAACGCATCAAGATGCACTAGCATTCAACTTAATATAGTAGTAAGTCTTTAATCTGAAGATTGAAAATAAAAGAGAAAATGTTGCGCGACACAGGGATTGATCCCTGATCGCGTGGACGGATGTGATGTCTTCAGCCAGCGCGACAAGGTGCACTAACATTCATTTATGGGTGCACTATTAACTATATCTCAATTTCTGAAAGTATATACACATATATACGTATAATTATTTTTAACGTTAACGGGTGCACGTGCACCCCATTAATAGCTGTGGGTTCGCCTCTGCTCCCCACCCCGTCCCTCCGATAAAACCCACTCTGTGGGAGGTTAGGTTTGACTAAATAATACTACTAGAGTACATTATTATGATCAATGATATTGCACACACACACACACAAGATGGTCCAGCCTAGCTAGCTGTCTTCATAAATGCATAACCTACACACACACATACATACATGTTGAGTACAGTATCCATTTACGTGAATGCTACTTACTGAAGAGTTGCTTGCCACAACGTGATGGTTCAAAAACAAGTGAAGTATATTATATATATCCATTTCCAGCAGTTTTTTCTTTTCTCTATTTAAATACTCTCTAGTTACTATATATATATATATATATAAACCTATACAGACAAGAAACAAATCATTGACAAACCTACTACTACCAAAACTACTGCCAAAAAGAGAAAAAAAGTATGGATATCACGTAGTTTCCTTTTGTTTTCCTTATTTTTTTCCGATATTCATATGATTAAATTCAGTTTCACAACTTCACGGGCCCCATTACGTAATCTCGACAAATCTTATTCATTCTCAGAGTTTTAGAGGATCGAACCTAAACCTCTTATTAAAAACGAAGAAATCTCAATCATCCACCACAACGCATGTAAGTAGTTTCATCAACTCAAAAGCCATTAGTCTGAGAAACTTAAATAACTGAATAATATTTCCAGTCAACGACCAATCATATATCATGCTAGTAAACAAAATCTAGTCGTTCAAAAACTCTGCAAAAAGATAAAAATCATGAGGACATCATTAGAAATGCAATAACCTTATCTTTATCTTATATGCAACACAAAATGCACAAACAAAAAATTGACCAACAAAATTACCATTAGGTTACTTATGATATATGCGCATACCTTACTTTTATCTTTATAACATAGATAATTAAGTTGCTTTCGGCAAACCCCCGACTCAAGAGAATCGCTTATCAAACACTTAAAGAAAACCAAAGTTTTTACAAAGAAGCCAATGGGGTATTCGGTATCATATATGCTAAACAACAATTTGCTTGTTGTATATAAAATGATTCAGATGAACTCCTTGCGCCCCTAAGCTGTACTACGGTTACAAGTATATCGCTATATTGATTAACTGATAACTAACGTGGTAAAAATGATAACTAATCTTCTCTTACATGTTAATTAAAATGTGCTATTGTACTAACAATACAAGAAAGCTTTATATTGTCAACATAT
This sequence comes from Capsicum annuum, assembly GCF_002878395.1. Classification (NCBI taxonomy): domain Eukaryota; kingdom Viridiplantae; phylum Streptophyta; class Magnoliopsida; order Solanales; family Solanaceae; genus Capsicum; species Capsicum annuum. The sequence goes on from NC_061120.1 coordinate 209,938,885, forward strand.
ATAAGTTAAATCATACAGGATGAAGGTATGAAAACGTACCATTGATCCAATTTTTAGGTGGTTGAAAGTGGTAGCCAGTTCTATGGACATTCTTGACATCAACAGTGCTTGTAGATTGCAACTCTGGAAAAACTTTATGTGAAGCATTAACAACACCATTGTTGAAAAATACAATTATAGAGCAACACAACAAAAGAAATGGAAAAGGAAAAAGAGAGGACTTTTTAAAATAATTCATTTTGTATTTTTCTTTCTTTTGGGCTTTGCTAGATATGTTGTTTATTTATGGGAAGGAGAAAGGGTATTTATATAGAGAGAATAAACAACTAAGAAGGAAGGAGTGGAAATCTTGTGTTGATATATTTTGGGTTTGTTTAATGGGAATATATAATTAATAAACTTTGGATAAATATTTCTCCAGGAAATTAAGGACCAATTCCTGCTTTAACTTCTACTTGGGGTCACTTTTGAGGACAGTGACTACTCCATCAACCCAATTTCGTTGCATAAATGAGGATGTCAGCCACGTTATCATAGTCTGAACTTTAAAAAATTTCGTAGATTCATCTGGTCGATTGGCATTTTAATCTGCTAGTTATTCATAGATTGTAGGCACTTTTAGTCATGGCCTATCGCCCATTCATGATAGCCGCAATCCTTAGTCGCTCTGCATACAAAGAATCGCTTAGCAAATTCTAAAGCACCAACTGACGATACTACTGATTTCTTGAACGTAAATGTAATATTCAGTGGTGAAATTAGCTCGCGATAATGCGTAGACGTTATTTGCCCTTGCTTCGCACTCCTTTCCCAATTTTTATTTTTAATTTTATTTGAGGTATGTGCAATATTGATGCACGTTTCAGCCATACAATAATATTACAATGCACGTTTCAGCAATGCAATATATTGCAATTCTTTTAAAGAACCAATCCACGATTCTGCTTGATTTTGTCAGAAACTATTTATTTTTATTTGATTTTAGGGGTTGTGGGGTGTCAATGTACTACAGTTACATTTTCAGTATTCAATCAATGCATATAAGGCCATTTACTTGATAAGCAGTAGGTATGTCACGTATTATCTAATCATCTTCTCGATCAAGATTTCTTGAGCCTGCTTTTACCTCTTCTTATATCTATTATAGTCAATCTCTCACCTCCTCATCGGAGAATTTTTCATTTTCTTCTCACATTCCCGAACCATCTCACCATCTCCTCCTCATTTTGTCTACCACAGAGACCACTCTCAACTTATTCCCGATAGCTTCAAACTTAATCCTAATCCATCTCAACATCTTTATTTCCGCTGCAAACTTTTATCTTCATATGAAATAAAACACTAGATACGAGCTTTTATTTCATTCACCTCGCTCCAACACGATGTGCAACATAATCATCGTTTATCTTCCCAATCTTGCATTTGTTTTAAGGAACCATCCAAGATTGTGGTTTATTCTCTGAGAATTAATTATGATCTCTAGAACTAATATATTACTATAACTTACCCTTCGATTAGTTATCCGAAAATTGCTATTTCATTCTTAATATAGAAGAAAAATATTACTACAATATCAAAATAAGTTATTCCATAATTTAATTACAATCAAATATGAAATAAATTCATTCAAAAATTAATTTCAAAATCAATTATCTGTCGTACCAAACGAGGAATAAATGACTGCCTAATTTTATTTGATTTTGGGAGTTTTGGTCCAACCACTCAAACTTGAATGTTTGTGATCTTCACGCAGCCACATGTTTCATAACAATATACTAAAACTTAAAAGAGTTACTGTAATACATTTAAAATCTTCTAAACTACATATCCATATTTCAGCATTTTAATATTTAAACTTTTAAACTATGTATCCATATTTTATCAGCTTAATATTAAAATTATGAACTGTTGGTTTTAAAAAAAAAAGTCTTCGAAGAAGGATAAATGTATCATTTTATTATTTTAGCCTGACTGATTTAAATGTTATTGTAAAAAATATTTGAAGTAGGATGAATATATTATTTTGTTATTTTAGCCTGATGGTACTAATTTCAATATTACTGTTCCCAGTTCCACATAGAATATGATACAAAAAAATAACATTGCTATTATTATATAGACAATCATGAAATTGCTATATCAAAAAATATATCAAACCATGAAACAAAATAATCTATAATTTATTTCAGAATTATAAATTAAGCCTAGTGTCCGTTTCGTTTTTGAATTTTTATCCCTCAAATGTTCCGTCTTGAGTTTTTATTCTTTAAAGAGTGTGGTCTAGAATTTTTGTCCCCGCTAAATAAATTCTAACATTTGTCTAGAACTATAAGGTAGAACTTGTGGTCAATTGAGCAGGTTTCTTAAATGTTCTGACCTTATGAATAAGAATTAAAATGTCTGTATTATATATAAGCAGACCCCAAAAAATCAAATCACCTCTTATGGAGGTCATTTTAATAAGAAGTCGCCCAAAGGAAACTTAAACTTACACGCACCCAGTGTATACACCAAACTAATATTTTTTTTATCATGATTAAGTATTCATATTAAATAAAATATATGTTAATTAATCATAATTAAATAACAAAAATTTTAAATTCAAATACATATCATATCATATCATATATATATATATATATATATATATATATATTTGACCCGGATGCATGTAAGTAGCATTAGGTATTTGACTAATTCATTGCAACTTTCTGAAAAAGGAAAAGAAACTGTCCTTTTGAAGTTGTCTCTGCAACCATTTCTTCCATGACCAAAATTTTAATATCAAATAATAAAGGGACAGTGTTATTACCTTTGCAATATTTGATATCATGTGTCTTGTATTATACCAAAGAAAATGATTATTTTGACCATTTAAAAAGTGACTTGGAAACTATCAACTAACCAAATAAACAATAAAATTATTATCCATTTTTGTAGAAAAATAACATCTTGAAGGATCTGTATGATCGATTAACTCAGCTTATAAGCCTCAAATAGGAAATTACTTTAATAAGAAAAGATGAATAGGTGCTGAATAAGCACATGAAGTGCACAGCACATCACAATTACCTACGTTATTAAACTTCCTACGATTCTAACTAATACAATAACATAAATTCAAATATTTAACAACTTTATTGACAATTTTAATACCTTCTTCACCTTCAAAGGAAATTATCCTAAATAGAAAGATACGAAGATCGAGAATTAAGGTATAAGAATAGTTGACAGCCAAATGTTTGATATTACCATCTTCACTTGTGTCGTGCTATTTTATTGTCATATTTTTCTTGCGATCCTACTTCAAAAACTCTTCTTTTAAGCTAAGCGTCTATTAGAAACCTCCTCCTTAACCCAACAAAGATAGGAGTAAGGACGGCAGACACCATAGCCTCCCCCAAACCTCACTTATCAGACTACACTAGATGACGTTTTTTGATAAATTTTGTCAAAGACATTATACTCAATGATTAAAGTGGGTCATCCAATGTATTCTGTAAGTTTTGTGAATCATGTCGAGGAAAAAGTATAGCACAATTTTTCTATGAAAGATACATAACTAGAATTAACAAAATGAAAGTTATTACTACATATCTATTGATTAGTATTGAGCTCTGGATGTCATTACAGAACTGTTACAAAATGGAATTGCAACTCTTTCTAAGAAGCAAAGAGCCATTTTTACAATAAATATAGGAGTACCTCTCACTCACTAAATCAAATTCTGGAAACCATGATCAAAGCTTTCCTCATTTACAATCCTTTCTAAATCCCAAGGAGGGATACACTTTTTGTAAACAGAATTAGCTCGCGACATGCTACAATTACTTGTATTTCTTCTCCTGGGGGTAGTACAAGTACACACAAAATTACAGATACAGATAAAGAGGATGACAGACAAGAAAGAAACCAATCTTCTAATGGTTAATCTGCGATAGAGGAGATCGTGGGATTAGTGATGGTTTTACTTCCTTTACTTTAAATGACTCCAAAGAGTTATTCTCCCGAAATTCCTCTTGAAGAGATTCCATAGGCATCGCGCACAAAGATTCAATAGTCTCCTTGCTTGGAACATCTGGATCAGACCTTATTGGTGTTGATCCAGTTGGCTCATAATCCTGATTCATTAAACAAAAGACATCTCCATTCAAAATCCTATTTATTAACTGGAAAGTGGAAACTCCAAGAGCCATGGAAAGAACCAGATACAAAGTTCTATTTTGTAAATAAAAAGGCCATATAAGATGCAAACGGCAGCATTTTCTTTTTCTGTTCCTTTCAGCAATAGGAAAAAACACTGACAGGTGAAGGGATAACTAACATGCACATGGTAACTCTTAAAAGTTATGATGGACTATGATATACAACATACCATATATCTGTGCTGAAACGTTTCGAGGGCCTTCTGTTCTATGGAAGTACACTGACTAGCGTGATTGTGCTCAAGTACTCCAAGGGTTTCTGAATGTGTATTGGCAGTATCCAAAATGCTAGATATAGATGCTCTCTCTTGCTCTGACAAGCCTGAGTTGGAATTTAAAAAAGAAAAGAAGTTATGCAACCAGCACCCAGCGGAGGCAGCTATTAATATAATTGTAGAAACGCTATACTACTTAGAACACACTGGTTAAGACGCGAGAAAAATTTCCTAGGAGATAAGTGTAATCAAAAAGGAGGAAAATAAAAACTATGAGAGAGAACATGAATAGCATAGGAAACTTACCGTCAACAGATTGAATGGCATCTTCACTATTTCTTGTTACGACTTCTTCAGCAGCATCCTTTGAAGAGTCAAATTCAGTTACATGTTGCTCATTACTGTCACACATATTCCTGCCACCAGCAAAAAAATAAAAGGATTGTGATAAGAACTTAACACTCGAATGTTTGTAAATAATTTAGAAGATTCGTGGAAGTAAGAAAATCCAGGAGAGTTGAACAAAGTTACTTATTGATATTTATTTGAAAACACGGGGAGAAAAAAACCAACAACAAACGAAGAACACTGTGTCTCCATCTAAAATAGAATATCCTGTTTAACTTCCAAAATCAAACAGGACAGGTGATGCTTATGGACTCTAAATAGCACTCCCTTTGTTTCAAAAAGAATAACCTAATTTGACTTGGCACAGAGTTTAAGAAAGCAAAGAAACTTTTGATTTTGTGGTCCTAAACTAAAGTTATGTCAAATGTATCAAAATATCCTTTAATCTTGTACTCTTATAAACATGCCCCGTGTAAAGTTGAAATTAAAATATTGTCAGAAAAAGAAAAGGATTCATTCATTTTGAAACGGACTAAAAAGAAAAGCAGGTTATTCTTTTTTAAATTGAGGGAGTATTATTACTCTGATTTTCATCTTCTTATATGTATCTTAAATAAATAAAAACGTTAAAGTTGCTTAACCAAATTTCTTCAGAACAGATGGACAATAGCTCTTATCCATTAACAAAAAGAAGGCAATAATACATTCAACTTCCACTAACTTTACCGTTTAACAATATTATGTATCTGCTCTTCAGCATCATGAAATGAGGCACCATGCATATCAAAAACTAACCTGACAGCTGAATGCATTGTCAAGACATGTTGACTAGCCATGTCATTAAGTGATTCATTTGTACTTTGCCACTGCTTACGAGCTATTTCAGTCGTGCTTACACTGAATATCAAAAACAAAGAAAATTGTAACAGAATAGTTTTTTTAAAAAAAGAGAGAAGCTAAAATAACAAGAAAAAGAAAAAGGAGAAAAAAATAGAGATCCAAACAAAAACAACGAACTGACAATATTAAAGAAAGAACTTCAATAGAGATCAGATTCTTTAAAAGTAAAAGGGCAATCTGATGCATTGTACCTTTCTCTATGCCGGGGTCGGGGGGAAGGGCCAAAGAACAAGGTCTATTGTACAGTCTTACCCTGCATTTCTACAAGAGGCTGTTTCCACGGCTTGAACCCTTAACCTCCTAGTTACATTCTTACAGAAATAAAAGTAAAATGACTGACACTCTCAACAATAAGAAAGTCAGTTTCTTACCACTTTTGCATAAGTAATTCCATCCGGCAATGTTTAGCAGCTGAGAAATCAGCATTTTCGTTTGTGCTACTGCCGGCTTGCGTAGAATAATCATGCCATTTTCTTTTTGCAACTGTTGTAATACCCTCCATAGAGGATACATGCCCATCCAAGAATGTCTTGTTCCCAGCAACAGTTTCTCTAAGATCAACTAGTCTTGTACCCACCTGACAACTACAGTATAAGCAACCCAAAGGAAGAGATACCACAAATGATCACAAGACTAAAATAGACGAACTAGCTCTTTTTGTCGATGTAGGTGATTGGAGACCAAGGTAGTCATATCAGCAATAAGTTTCTCTGCTTCTGCTTTAGATTGCTCCTGCAACAAACTCAAACATCAGCCACAGCAAGGACAACCAATATTTATTTGGTCAGAACTTCAAATGTATACCTCATATGCCGCCTCAAATTCAGAAATAAACTTAGTCTGGATCTCATCAACTGTTGACGCATGTCGTTCAAGTTTTTTTGATTCTTCCATAAGCTTATCAAAAAAATTTTGAATGATCTCAGAGATATTCACCAAATGCTCAGTAGTATCATGAAATCTCTGCAAAATGAGAAATCTAAGAATAAGAAACATGAAAGAAACCTCAAAAGAATAGATAAAAGGCAGCACTACTCCTAGAGATAAAAGTAAATACTGAAACCTGACGAAGTTCGCCAGCAAAAAGTGCCATTTCTCCTTGGTGAATTGACAGAATGCTCTGGAGTTCATCAAATAGGGAATTTGCTTCCAAACCTTCCGCATCTAAAAACTGCATCACAGAAGGGAAAAGGGAAGTTTTCAATCCCACAACTGCATTGATCATTATGATATACACAGATGAAACACATACAGAGAAGGGACAAAACCATCATTTCATACTTCTTTAATGGAAATTGAATTAGAAGAAGCCAAAGCAGAAATCTCCTCCAGAGAAGCAATAGAACTAGCTTTATGAAGTTTCACCACATTCTGCATGGCCTCTAAATGAGATACATACAAGGCCCTTGAAGCTCTGATTTTCTTCTTCAAATCTACAACAGCCTACACAAGAATTTTTTTTGCATTAACACTTTAGAAAAATTGGATCTTCAATTATTCTGAAATCAACAATGTGAAGCACAGTATCTGCAGTAAAATCAAACAACTAGAAAGCTTATAATTAAGGAAATAAAAGAAGGAATGCCTGCCACTGGAATATGGTTATCACCTTATCATGTGATTCAAGAAAGTTGTGACAGAATTTCTCAACACACTGGATGTGTTCATTTTGCTGACACACTGATGTTGCCACTGAGCTGGAAAGGAAACCGAGTTGCTTCGCAAGGTCAGTTTGGAAGTTGTTCACCACTGACCTATTATCAACACTCAGCTTGTCTTCTCTGGCTGCAGAAAACAATATCAAAAGTAAATAATAACTGATCCCAAAAATTCATTTCTACGTTTCTGCAGATTGTGATTTGCCGCCTTACCAATTTTCAGAAATAGTGAAGCATTGTCTTGAAGTGATTTCTCCAACTGAGCCCGCAAAACACATGCTTGCTGAGCAAGGGCATTTTCTGTGAACATCAAAATAACTTTAAGACCGAAGTCCATGTGACATTCAAAACCAAAGGTCAGAGACTTTACCAGCTTTTTTCTGTTCGCAGATGATAAAATCCCGCTCCTTGAGGGAGTACTTGCTTTGTCTTAATTCTTCCTCAGTATTAGCCAACAAGGAGGTAGTTTGATTCAATTGTTTCTGCATGAAGCATCAGTAGTAAGAGCTTCTGAACAGGATTAAAAAAAACAATATTAGAACAAAAGGCTAGAAAACTCACCTGGGTAGCATCAAGTTTACTTGTCAAATCTGAGCACTGATGAACCTGGTGATCATATCTACTTTGCAACTCCTCGAGTTGCTGAATTTGACAAACCAAAAATGGAAATCACAAACTATACAAATGGAATACATAGACATTTGGCAATTACAAGAGTTTGAGCAAGCAGACCTTCAGCTGGTTTTCTAAGGTAACTTCCATTTGTTCAATTTGATCGGACATAGCCTAAACATGGAAAAGATAAGCATTGCCAACAAATGAATAGTGAGACAATAATTCAATACAGGAAATAATACAATTAACTGAATGAAGCTATATAATCTACCACTCAATATAGCTAACAGACAGTGATTTCGATATATTACACACTAGGATAGCTATAAATAAAATCACTAATAGACAGAAAACAAGATAAAAATGTAGGCAAAAACTAAGATGCACTACCTTAATCATTCATAGACAGAAAAAACAAGACAAGATGTGGGCAAAAAACAAAAATGTGTTACCTTTCTCTCATTCTCCTCCTGATAATATCGCTCTTTTGGTATGTACACACCATTCTTTTCACGTGTAGCATACACCTCTGGAAGAACAAGAGATACAAACAAAAGTGAACAATTATGTTACACATTTTCTACAAAAAGAAAAATGATAACTGATGAGTTGCATTAGTTACACCACAATTGACTAGAATAAAAAAGCACTTGCCTGCTTTTAGTCTGTCAATCTCACCATACAGATCCTTGATGAGGGTGGATTTCATCATTTTTTGATTCACCTACAGATTTAACCCAAAAATAAGATACAGAAACGACAAAAATAATTCAGTTCTTGTAGGTCAAATTTAATTAACATGACGAGGTTATCGAAATTGGTATCAGATAAGGTGAGGTTGAAAGAGATAAAAAAAGTCATCTGATTCAGATTAAGAGGATAAATGCTGAAACTTTGATTGCTCAAGCAAACTGACCAATTTCCTTCAATTAACAATGATACTTTCGGAACATCAGATATATTGCCCATTTTTAAATATTTGCTCTGAAATCTTTATGCAAAAGTCAAAACCTGATATCAATAGCCACACATAGTTATAAACTAGGGAATGTGAAACATCTCAATGTATGGGCCAGTGAATGTGAAACATCTCAATGCATAGTCCATGTAGTGATTCTTTTTCAACCCAAACAACAATGATATCTCTATTCTTTAGAAGAAGAATGGCATAGTCAAAGATAATTAATCAACTTAGGAGAAACAGCTCCATTCCGACAGAGGAATTCATCCAAAAATTACTCGAATGTGAACAATAGATGGACACTGATATTGTATGTGAATCTGTGAATGTCAAATAGTACAAGCAGTCAGAGAATTATCAGCATGTTTTTAGATAATTAAGAGTGGGAGGATCGCGAGATGGTTCATATAAGAAACTGTTTTCTTATTCAAGTATTTTACCTCGGGCTTATTCTTAATATTCTTTGCCCTGTGAGCATAATCCAGAGTACTCAATGTTTCCTCCAGACAGTGAACAGCAGGTGACACTGTGGCAATGATACAGGTTTTTGTTCTTCCTCCCAATGAATCACGGAGCAAACGTGTGAGTTTGCTATCCCTAAATTTCATAGCAAGAATCATAAAAAGTGGCTTTGAAACAAACAGAAAAATAAATGAAAAAATGACTGGATTTAGTAATTACCTGTAAGGGACATGCCCAAGATGCTCAACAAGAGCACTAATTACTCTCCCTAGTGTAAGTAGACTTTTGTTTATTTCTCCAGCTTCCCTTGCACGCCCCTGACAAATGGTACAAGAGACAGAGGGTTAGTGCACGGGTTAAAGAAGTTGAAGTACAACTAGATGGCAAAATAAAAGGAGGGAAAACAATTTCGACAGCAGAGTCTAAACTATAAACGGGTAAGGAACAGATGAATTGACGAAGTTGACCAAACAAGATCAAGAAACAACCATCGCAAAGAGCTTGTAGAAAATAAGTCAAAACATTACCTCCCTAGCCCCAGAACGTGAAATATTTTCTGAACCAGCCAAGTCAACTAAATTTAGCTTGCCACATTTTATGAGTTCTTCGCCTTCAGTGTTTGCTTCCTTGATGTGAATTGTTATGGAGAAAAGAGAATGTGAACGACTGAAAAGAAAACAGCATTGCTTCTAACATATTGAATGCAACATAATAATAATGATGGATTCTAAAAACAAGCAAAAATCAGTACCTTGACTGCTTATTCAGCAAGGTTTCTGCAGTCCGACGTTTTGCGGATCCTCTTTCAAGCAAAGCAAATATCTCACTGGCACTTGTAACGATTTCTTCTTCAAGCCCTCTCACTAAAACTCCACCTTTTCCATCTTCCATAAGTGGCAATTGTTTCTTTTGCCTGTCATCTATAGAACCTTTTGATAAATCATCAAGGGCTAACAAGTCAGTGATCTCTTCATTGTACAACTCCAAGAAAGTAACTTTCACACTATATTCTGCATTTTGACTCTCCAGCATATCAAAAATTTGCTTGACTGCTCTAGGTATAACTCCTGCTCCGGAGGGAAGCTCACAGTTACGCCCACTCTGTAACATCAGACAATCACAAGTTAGAAATAAAAACCGATACATAAGCTTTTACAGTGGGATGAGGCACAAGGCCTATTAACTAGTACCTTAGACCTCTTACATTCACCTTCCATGGTGTAAGTTTTCCCTGTACCAGTTTGACCATAAGCAAAAATTGTACAGTTAAATCCCTCTAGAACTTCGTTGACAATGGGAATAATTGCCTGATCATAAAGATCCTTTTGCTGAGCAGATGGGCCAAACACCTGAACAGAACAGAACATGATAGAAGCATTTCTTTTGTCATCATAACATGATAGTTACATGAAAGACAATAACTTAAAACATAAAAAATTAAAATTTACAGCAAAAAAATTGACAATGAACATCTCGTGGCTCTAATGTTTACAGCATTTTGAATCAGAAATTCCACACAATATTTCTTTGCGGTAAAGCGTATCTTAGGGGGGTATTTCCATATTTTAGCACTATAAATGATATCCAACATAAAAAGGGCAGCCCGGTGTACTAAAGCTACCGCTATGCGCGGTGTCCGGGGAAGGGCACGGCCCCCCACCAGGGTGTATTGTACGCAACCTTACCTTGCATTTATGCCAGAGGCTGTTTCCAAGGCTTGAACGCGCCCCAATGAGGGGGTAGGGGGATTCTCTACCACTGAACATAAAACAAGTGGGATCATATTATTTTTCTACCGTAACGTAGACTAGAAATCAGTAATTTCAGGCCAAGCAGTAAATCCAAAAGAGTCCACTCTAAACTAAGGATGCTTATTAAAACAATGAAATACCAGTAATATTCCCATTCTTTAACATAAGAAGTGACATACAATATATGGAAGCAGGAAACAAAGGTTAAGTTAATATCTCAACAATAGTTATTGCAGTCCATGGTTAGTCTGATTATGAAGTAGATGCTCAATCTGAAGGACAGGTTGTAGTTCTTTTCTCAATTTAGAAAGGTGCATAAGATAAACTAGAAGGAGGATGCTGATGTCAAAGACTGACATTGGCATGAAAAAAGGATCTATAAGCGAGAAAAGTTGCAGGAGCAGGAGTCACCCCAGTCCAGCAATTTCTAATCTCTAGTCCACTGAACGAACCTCAAACCTTTGGGGTTTACTTTAACCAAATCAACTTGGGTCTCAATGCCAAAACTAATTGACATGTTCTATGAAGTAACTAATTACTTATCCCCAAATGTGAAATAAACTAGTTAAAGAAAACCTGGAAGAAGAATCTTAATAGCAATGCATCTACTCAGAAAATCAATGATGCTGAACACAGTTATCTCCCAATATAGAGAGAGTAGACATAAAGATCGGAAAAGCAATAGCGGATAGTCTCTGAGTAGATTCATTGCTACAGTTTAATCCCACAAGTGGGGTTTGCGAAAAGTAAAGTATACGCAGACCTTATTCCTACCATAGGAAAGCGCTTCTCATGTAAAAATTGCTTTCTTCTTTCAGGTTTATGTTCATATACAAAAGCAATATTTATTTTTCAACCTAAATAGAGTCAAGGAAAGTAGACTTTAGGTTCTATAGTCTCAACTAGAATGTTTATAGCAGATTTTTCTTCTTTCAGGTTCGTGTTCAAATAGAATAGCAAAAAAAAAAAACAATACAATAGTTCAAAGACGTGTAAAAGGGAAGACTTTCCAATTCCAAGTACCAATTCAAAAGAATGCATAAGCAAACCATAATGAACAACAAAATTGAGCCCAGTGTATGAACTAGATTTCAAAGAAAGCGAAATCATTTTGTAATTAAACAGTAGTTACCTTATCGAATGTAAAAACCCTATCTATGTGCTTCCCAGCAATGTTCTGTGAAACAGCTACCTCTCTTTGATAATCATTGCAAGTCACCACTTGTGGAGCATTATTCCGTACTTCATCCTCACTAAACGGCCTGCCATACATCAAACATTAACAACAACAACAGCAGCAGCAACATACCTAAGTGTAATCACACAAGTAGCGTCTAGAGAGTGTAGAGCGTACGCAGACCTTATCTCTACCTCATAGAGATAGAAAGGTATTTTTAATAGACCCTCTGCTTAAAATAAAGCATATCCAAGCAGTTTGGACATCAAACATTAACCCAAAAAGAATGAAAGATAAGCATCCCAGTGCACCAAGTTCCCCCTATGCATGGGATCCAAAGAAGAGCCGGACCACAAGGGTCTATTATATGTAGCCTTACCATGCATTTCCGCAGAAGACTATTTTCACGGCTAGAACTCGTGACCTTCTGGTCACATGATAACAACTTTACGAGTTACAACAATGCAAACATTAACATCACCATAAAAAATGGGGAAAAAATCACTTATGTATTGGAAACAATTAACAAAATTAATCCATTTTCGACTCAAATCAGTTACGAATCGAGTCTGAAATGATTACTCCTCCGTTCCTAAATACTTGTCACAATTTTCTTTCCGAGAGTCAAACATATGAACTTCAACCAAAATTATAAGATGTAATTTTACAATCATATCATATTAATATTAATACGAGAAAAATTATAATCCATAGTATTTCCCTTATACTTTTTGAATATCTAAATTTTAATTTCAAAATACTGAATTAATTATTAATCTAATCTAATCAATTTTTACTTTGAAAATTAATCAAATTGACTCTCGAGAAGCAAAACATAACAACTATTTTGAAAAGGACGGAGTAATATTAACAAAAAATTTCAAACAAAACCATAATATTAGTACCTGCAACGAAGCAAAACTTGAACATTTACACTTTTCTCCTTCTCATGGCGATTCCACATTTTTCCAGCGCTAAACAGAAGGAAAATCTACTGTGTGTTTTGAGTGCAACTCTGTGTGTGTGTGTGTGTGTGAGAGAGAGAGAGAGAGAGAGAGACAGAGGGGGAGAGAGAGAGAGAGAGAGAATAGCCGTTTGTGTTTAGAGAGATCTGAAAATGGGGAGCGGGATGAAAGGGAGAATTTGAATTTTTTGGAAAGACGCTCTTGGTGATCATCTGACCGTTGATTTTGTGAGGGTTCATATGGACGGTTGAGATGATGTTTAAATTTTTTTAAAAAAAATGAGGTTGCTAATTTCCGAAGTTATGTATCGGGTCATGTTGAATTTGTTGTTGTTCGGGTCGGGTATGGCAAACCCAGTGGATTTTGGAGGAAGAAACCCAATGGGCCTGTACTTTTGAACAAAAGCCCAATTGGAAAAGAACGTAGTCAATTAGGAAGATTTCATTTCGGGCAAATCACATAAATATACAACAAATCACATAAATATACAATGTATAAATAACATAAATACCAACCCTTTTGGAAATAATTACACTCTCTCCCACTTTTTTAATTACTTTACTCTCTCTTCCTGTTAATATACATAACATGGCCGACATATACATAGTATTCTGTGTATATGTTGGGATTTTTGTAATATATTTAGGAAGTTGGATTTTTTATAATATTGAAAACATAAGTTGTGTATTTGTATAATTTTTAGCAATTTAAGAGTAAATATTACAAAATATACCACTAGTTTCATTTTTACAAAATATACCAATAGAAAACTAACAAAACTTATCAAATAAAATAAAAAGAAGAAGAAAAATAGTTAAAAGTATCTTTCCTATAATTTCTCCTAATATATTTTTCAATTCCATGACCACGTCCATAACAAAATTATTTTGGAGAAAATTTTAAAATCATTACTATAAAATTAGCATACATGAAAGAACATGAAATTTGAACTGATACTTTTCATTCAACAATTTCTTCTTCCTATTATTTCCCTTCTATTTTATATTGGATTTATTTTTGTTTTTCTCTTTTCTATTTTTTCTTCTTATTATTAATTATGCACCTCGTTTATTTATTTTTTCTTCATGCATTCTTAATTATCACAGGAAGAATATATAGTTACTCATATGTAAAGATTGAATTTATAGGATTTCTTTTGAAGAAATATCTGGAAAAAAAAATATAGTTATCCATCTTTACATCAATTTCTATATATTTCAGATACCATAAAATTATTAATACACCTATTTCTATATATTTCAATATAAAATTGTTATTATTGATAAACCTATTTCTAAAGAGTTCAAACACTAAAAATTATTGATACACAGTTTTTAAGACACCTTAAAATAAAATTGATGATATATCAATATCTATATAATTCAGACACCATAAAATTATTAATATATCAATTTGTAACTATTTCAAAAATTATAAAATTATTGATACACCAATTTTTATACAATTCAGACACCATAAAGCTGTTGATACATCAATTACTATACAATTTAGACACCATAAAGCTAGTGATACACCAATTACTATACAATTCAAACACCAATTTCTATACAATTCATACATTATGATACATCAATTTATATACAATTCATGCACCATAAAATCATTGATACACTAATTTTTATACAATTCAGACACCATAAAGTTGCTGATACACCAATTTCTATACAATTTAGACACCATAAAGCTGGTGGTACACCAATTTCTATACAATTCAAACACCAATTTTTATACAATTCATACGTCATGATACACCAATTCCTATACAATTCATGCAGCATAAAATCACTGATAACCTTCACTTACCGGTGTCATAAAAAAATGCTCGAAACTCCTCAAAAATATCAAAAGATTCAATCTGGTTGGCCTTTTCCTTTCCAACAACGTAGAAGTAGAAAAACAATCAGTAGTAACAAACATTGACAAAAAACCCAAAACCTCCATCGGAAATCAAATCCACGACCATCGTCTCCAAAATATCGAATTTCTCCACCGTATTCAAAACAAAAAACACACTCTCTTTCACTGAAAAATAGACACACAATCATACACACGGTAAAATATCAATGGAAGAGAGAGAAAATATGGTGAGAAACATGGAAAAATAGTGAGGAGAACGTTTGAACAGAGAGAAATAGTGAAAAAGGGAAGAAAATCGAAGGAGAGAGGGAACACAAGAGAAAAAGGACAACTGATTTTGGGTTTTCCGATGAATCACTCACCGAAATCAGCATTCTCTCATCAAATCCAACTTTCGTTGTCCCTAAATCCCCAAATACTTCTCTGTTTCTTGTTTTTCGGTGAAATTTCATCGAAAACATCATTGTGCTGACTTGTTAGGATCCATCGGAGCTCCGACATAGCAAGTCGTCGTCGAAAACGCGACAAAATCCATCCAAAACCATCCCACCTTCATTTTCTGATGAACCAACACCCAAAATTCATCGAAAAAATCACTAAAAAATTAGATCCGACCGGCCCCATCCTATTTCATTCGAACCCGCCGAAAAATAAAATATCACTACTGAAGTGTAAGTATGAGAAAATTAAAGAAGAAAACTCTAGAAGTAAATACATATACTGTAAAATATATAAAATACCATAAAGGATAAATACATATCCCATAAACTCAGACAATTTACCTAAATTAATTTCAAAATATTTTTTCACTTAAATTTCGGATATCCAATTTTTTTTAAAAAAAAATTTAATGGATGATAGATTTTGTAAATAAAAGCCTCATTTTTTAAATAAAAAAAAACTACTGGTATATTTTGTAATTTAGGCACTAAATATGTATATTTATGTGATTTTTCCATTTCAAAAATAGCAATAGTTTGAGGCATAACACTCCGGCATTCATTTTTACTTGTCACATTTTGCTTCTTGAGAGTCAAACTGTATGAACTTCTTTAACCAATCTTTTATAATATATTTTTTGATAATATTAACATGAGAAAAATTGCAACCCATAGCATTTTTCTACAGTTTTCAAACATCTAAATTTAAAATATTAAGCAAGTAGTTAGGAGAGCTTTGGTGTAGCCGGACTAGTAATCCTAGGACTGTATCCATAGGTTAGAGCTGCTAGTTAGGAAAGTTTGGGTGTGGTGGGTGTCTTTGGTTTGTGAGTGTAAGGTATTATGTGGGTGTCTTATTTCTGTTATTCCATCAATCATATTTCATGTTTCATTACAACTTTGTTTAATGTTCTTTGTCTTGAGCCGGGAGTCTTTCGAAAACAACCTCTCTATTTCTTCGAAGGTAGCGATATGGACTGTGTATATTTTACCCTTCCCAAACCCACTATATGGGAATACACTGAGTTTGTTGTTGTTGTTGTAAATTTAAAATATTAAATCAAGTTACTTCAGTTTAGCTTTAAATTTAAGTCAGATTGACTTTCTTGAAACAGAATGTGACAACTAAAAATGAACGGAGGGAGTATTAAATACCAAACATATGAAAATTGAATGGGGTTGGGGAGTGACCCAATGGAGGTTCGGGATGGCGAGAATGGAATGATCAACAAGTGGGAGTTGGGCGGTCAAGGAAGAGACGGTGAACTTCAAATGTAACTTCATAGAGCTTGTTTTCTCTACTTTCATTATAAAAATTATTTTCCTCTTATTTTCTCTACTTTCATTATAAAAGTTATTTTTCTCTTATTTTAAAGGAAATGATTTTTCAAGATTTTTTTTTAAGAAAAATATTCTAATCAATCAAATACAGAAAATAAACCATATCAAACACACTCATGGAATGTGGTGGGACTGTGGGAGAATTGATTTTTGTATTTCACTTACAGTTTTAAAATTTTTATGTTTGTTTTATAATATATTTGAAATAATTATTTTTTTAATTTATTTCGTAGTGGACAAGAAATCTTAATTCTTCTACTTGGTGTTTGTGGTGGTCCTGCTGGACTATAATAATGGGAAGTTGTGCCCTTCGGCGCATGGAATCAAACACTAAAGTTTGCGCTCCAATGAACATATATATATATATATATATATGCCCCTCCATTTACTTTTTGAAGTTTAATTATAAAAAGTTTTGAT
>NC_061120.1:209959220-209970066 GCF_002878395.1 Capsicum annuum
TAACTTTGATTCAAACTTTGTATTTATCTTAAAAAATAAAGAAATCCATCTAATATGTACAAAATTGTTGATTTAGAATCATTAACTTTAAAAGCTAAAATCTTAAATCCATACACTTCAAATCTCGATTTCGTCTATGAATAATATACAAGCTAAATTCTTCCCTAATAAAGTTTACTTAAGAAAACATTCTGCAAACCTGGATTATTAGAATATAATGATCATATATTGCAATAACACATTAGTTTTTCCCTCTATTCGAGCATCGCAAAATTATGGCATATGATTGCGCAATTTGACTAGTAAAATGAATATAAAGATCCTGTAAATTATGTCATGAATTCAGTAATAAAACTATCACAGTTCTGTATTGATCATCAAACTCTCCATTCCATAATCTACCTCATGGAGTAAACAAAAAGGAAGCCAAACCTACTAAGAAAATGAGTGTCTCAACTTACACAAAAATCTTGCCTTACCAAATCTCATATGGTAAAAAGAATTAACAAAACATCAAAGTAATTAATTACCTCTTCTAGCTCATCAATCCTTGGATCATTTGTTCATGCTATATGATAAAAATAATAACCACACACTAAGAATATATAGTTCCATAAGTGGGGTCTGGCGGAGGGATGGAATGGATGCAGATATTACCCCAACCTTTGTGAGGCGGAGAGGTATGTTTCTGATAGACCATCGGCTGAAGAATTCCATGTTCTATGCATGATAGCACTCAAAATTTGATCTAATTTCTAATTAAAATTTACAAAAAAATCTATTTCCTATGCTATTATTAATATTCATAATAATATATATCTCTACAGAAACTCTTCCACCAACTCACCAAAATCAAACTTCCCATTGCAACATTCCACAGCATTAACCACTTCTTGAAATGCATTAACACTGCATGGCACCACCAATCCACCTGTTTGATCAAACCCAAACTCATTGTAAGTTTTCTCCAACAAAATCTTGAACAATGGATGAGAAAGATAGCTCGTTGGCACGATGAATCGTTCGCGTTCTTCTCCTACATAGATGGCTAAATTTCCTGTTGGTGTTGAGGAATTAGGGCTACCAAGAGATAATTCTTCTTCAATTTTGTTGTCCTTAATAAGAAAGTATTGATCATGAGTACTAGTACTTGTTGTTATTGCCTTAGCCTTCTTGGCTAGTTTCTTCACTGAAATAAACTTGTTGATCCCTAGCATTTTTAATTTGCCCTTTGAATAACTAGGGAAAGAATTTGGATTTGGAAAAAAAAGAGAGGATGTAGAAGAACAAAATATATGGATATGCATAGAAAGAAAGCTAAAGGGAAAGAAGTTACTTGACTAATATATATCCATTGGAAAAGGTTGGATGGGGATTGATTTTTGTAGTGTATATAGAGGCTAAGAATTTGTCAAAGAGAACTATGGTTGTTGTAGTTTATTAATTTACATAATAAAGATATTATTTTATGTACTTTAATTTGGACTTGTCAATAGTTTAGAGCAATTATTATTAGTAGATATCAATACTTATAGCCAATCTAACCAAGAAGACATTATTTATTGGATGGTATGACTCCAAAATTATAAAGGGATAGTAATATTTTTAATTTGTTGGTAAATTTTGATTTTGATCCTTGAGATATATGACTAAACATATATATTATTTAACCTTCAATTAATTAAAATACATGCTTTTGATTTCTTTATGTAGAAAGTATATTATATTTGGACTGTTCTTATAAATATATCATCCTCCAATACAAAGCAACAATAAAAATTAACATAGCACATATAAATAATTAAATGATGGAATTAAAGTATTCAGGGGAATCAAAACGCATATTTTGAGTTAACTATGTTTAATCAAATATCATAAGAATTTAAATTAAATTTATCAAAACTGAGAGATTATAAGTGCTATAGCACAAATGTGAAAGTTGTTGGAACAATATATATTTTACAAAAATAAAATAAAATAATAATAATAATAATTAAAACTTCGTTAGGTAAATGAATGGAGGAGATCAAGAGTATTGGTTATTTGGTTATATATCAAATACTTGTAAGTTGCAACCACTAAAAAGGAGTACTCTTAAATCAAATATTAACAACTACTTAATTAACGGATTAGCATAAAAGAGAACTTGGATTAGTTATAACCAACCTATTTCAATACCAATAAACAAAAATGTATAATTGAATGAAGAATCTAATCATGGTTTAGTTGAAAGGTTAACTTAATTCTTTGCCATTTGTCAATATAAATAGGAAAATTAAAGAAGTTAAGATTTTTCTATTTAGGAAAATTATCACTTATCACCAACTCGTCAATTCGCTGGACGGCTTGTACGTCAAATCTAAGAAGCCTTATGGAAAGTACATTTATTATAATATTATAACTCTTTCAAATATTAGCCACTTAATTAGGTGAATAAAATTAGTCAAAATTCTAAAAATTAAAAATGAAAAATACAAGAAACTAAACGTGCATACACATAATGTGGGGAGAGAAGACAATTTAAAAAAAAATAAAAAAAATTGGGTATATGTATATATTAACGAGGAATTTGACTTATATGTATATATTAACGACGGATTTGACTTACTAAAATTTAGGGTCTAACGACACGTATAATTGGCTAAGTCATCGATACGAAAGAGCCACATGACAATTTTGAATTACAAACTTATTCGAGTGGCAAGTAGGAATTTGAAAGCCACCACTTAAATACGTGAGAGACATTATAAAGTGCAAAATAATTTATTTTTTGGAGGGTAACAATGTGAATTACCATTGACAAATCAGAGAAATCATCATTTATATGCTAAGAGCATTTTAGCCACCCTTAAATGATGAGCTGAAACCTCATATTACTACCTACATAGTCAGTTTCTCTAGTAACCTTCTACATCTCGTCAACTTCTTAGCAAGCACAGGTAATTCTAATCTAGCTATCAGTTCTTGTTTTATTAGTATGATCACACCCTCAGTATGTACAATTTGACCTTTGAATAATCTCTAGTTACGCGCCTCCATGTATGATATATCATAGCCCCCTAGAGAGCAGCTACTACCATCTTCTGTATCCCCTTCCAATATTTTCGTTTGATGTGAGCCAATACTTGTCTTACATTTTCTCGTTGCACTTGAATATCGAGCCAATCTATTAGAGCATCTCTTACTGCATTAAACTAGCTACACTCCACGAATAAGTGATACGCATTTTCCATGGTAGGCAGGGTACATAAACAACACCCCAAATCATCAATATGTACATTCAACTTCTGTAGTCTGAGCTTTGTCAGTAACCTTTCTTTGACAACCAGTCATATAAACCTGTGTTTAGGTTGGGCAACCCTAGTCCATATCAAACCAGTTATTTCATCTCTTCTCTGAGTACCCAGAAGGACCGTGTAGCTTGCAGTGATGGGATAGTTGGCCCTAGCTGTCAAATTATACCTATCCTGAATGTATCAAGATCTCATACCATTCTTTAAAGAATTAATCTTTCTCCAGTACCAGCTACAATCTTGAGGTTGCTTGTGATCCCAAATGTTTGTATTATTCTTTAAATATATACCATGGATCCATCGAACCCATAAAGAGTTTTTATCTGTAATCAGCATCCACAATAGCTTACCAACAACAACAAGATTTCATGTTCTGCTCTCCTTAATATTGAGACCTCATTTGCCTTTAAGGATACATAGAGTTTCCCTGCAACTAGATTAATCTTTCTTTTCTCCTCATACCCCCCACCCCATAGGTACTGTCTACATCTTTTGTCTGCTTCCTTCAATACATTTTGAGGTAGCACAAATACTGTAGTCCAGAAGTTGAAAATAGAAAACAGGACAACATTTATCACTTGCAGTCTCCCCGCATTACGATAATTTTCCTGCATAGTCAGTACTAATTCTTTTGGTAATCTTGTCAATAAAAATCTGGCAATCTATCTTGTTCCATTTCTTGGTAAATAAGGGAAGCCCAAGATATCTCATAGGAAATGTCTTAACCTGGAAATCTGTTTTCTAACAATTTTGCCTGAATGTTCTCTGACACACCTGCCACGTAAATACTTAACTTCTCCATGTTTGTTATTAAGCCAGAGGTTTCACTAATGTTGTTTAATGATTCAATCATTCTGGTAACTGACTTTAAATCCCCTTTACAAAAAATTATGAGGTCATCGGCAAACACTAAGTAAGTCAACCATAAGCCCTTGCACATTGAATGAAATTTAAAATCTGGAAGATCACTCATGCACTTCAAAATCCTTGACATGTACTCCATTAAGAAGAAAAATAAGAGTAGAGACATGGGATCTCCCGAGTCCTCTTCTTCCGGCAAAATATTCTACCCTTCTCCATTTACTCTAACAGTGAAGCGTGTTGAAATGACACACGTTATGACTAGATGTACAAGTTCAATTGGAACCCATACCCTATTAGTACGTCTTGTAGAGAGTCCCAGCTAACCATATCATATGTTTTCTTTAAATCTATTTTCATTAAGCATCTCAGAGAGGTTTTCCTATTGTAGTGTCTAAGGAGATCATGGCAAATTAACACATTGTGTATTAGAGACCTTTCCTGCACAAAGGCAGCTTGATTTTCTACAACAGTGTAATTTACAGCTTCTTTCAACCTCACACAAATCATCTTGGAAATGATTTTCTATAGCACATTATAACATGCAATGAACCTAAACTGTGCTGCAAATTCAGGATCAGACACCTTTGGAATCAGTGCTATATTGGTTGCATTCACTTTGTTTCAAAGTTTCCCATTTGTAAAAGATTATAGAATAGCATCAATAATATCCTCTCCCACAATGCCCCAAGCTACTATAAAAAATCGACTGCTATAGCCATTTGGGCCTTTACTCTTGGTACTATTAATGGAGAATAATGATTCTTTAACTTTTTTGCGTGTGTACTGCAACAAATAGAGCTTCTTGATGTGATGTAGATAAAAGAGGACCTTGCCTAATGAAATTATTAAATGCTCCAGTTCTGCACTTTAATTTGTGTCCCAGCAACTATACATAATAGTTCACAAACAATTGTGCAACCTTATCAGGCTCTCTCTGCCAAATTTCTTGATGATCATTTTTCAACTAAGTAATGGACCGCTTAAGTTTCTTATGCTTAATAACAGAGTAAAAATAGTTGGTATTATTTTCTCCTAGTTTAATCTAATTCATCTTTGCCTTTTATTGCAGAAAGACTTCAGCAAGGAAAGAACTTTGCCTAAACTTTAGATATAATTCTCTCTCAATCTGTTGTAGCATCAAACATTGCTGATTATTTTGGAGCTCCTATTGAGCTAACATCAGAGCCTCTTTGTCATCCTTTACATCATTGAGAATATTTCTGAAAGTTTGCTTGTTCAGCAGCTTAAGCTTCTTCTTTAGTAGTTTCAGCTTCCTAACCACTTTGAGCATTAAGCACACCTCCACATTCCTATCCCAACAAGTTTTAACAATCTCTAAGAATTTGGGATGGTATGCCCACGTATTGCAATATAGAAACGATTTTCTCTGTGCTTATCGATTAGTAGCTAAAGTGATCTAAGCAGGACAGTGATCACTTATTCCTTCAGGTAGGTAAAATGCATTATAATCTGGCTACTGCTCAGCCAAATGCTATTAATAAAAATCCAGTCAATTTTAGAAAACACTCTTTTATCAACCCCTCTATCACGCCATGTGTATTTATTCCCTTGATGTGAGTACTCCAGCAAATTACATGCATCAACATATTCTCGAAAGTCAGTAGTTTCAGCCCAGGTAACTGAAGTACTCCAATTTTTTCCTCATAATGGAGGATAGAATTAAAGTCTCCCATTACCAATCAAGGCTTAGTGTAACCACTCATGTCTACCTAAATTTTCCACAAACCCTTCTTTTCTTCTTTTGTGTTAAAGGCATCAATAATAGTGAACTGAAAGTTCAAGTTCTGCAGAATAAAGAGCACCTCACAGGTTATAGTTTGCTCAGTCATTTGGATAAGCCCCACTTTATAAATATCTGGCCTCCAAGTAAGCATTATTCGACCATTATAATGCAAATTCAAATTAGTAAGCAATTTTCAACCACCAAACATCTTTCCAGTTATCTCCTCCATCGCACTCTTTTTTTTTCAAGAAGGCCAACAAAACTAACCTTCTCTTTATTACATAGGATCTTTACCTCCTATTGCTTATTAGGGGCATTAAGCCCCTTAACATTCCAGTATAATAAATTAACCACTCCCTGGTTGGGAATGAGGTGAGTTATTTCTCATTGAAACAGACCTGATTGTGTCTATCTTGCTAGGACTCATTTCTTATAGCACCTTAAATGTTTGCCTGCTTATTCTGGTTATTACTCTGCTACCTCCGCCGCACTCTGTATTGAGGTGTAATCCATACAGTCCCACCATTCAGCGTAGGAACAGAAAAAATCTTATCATTCCCAGACTTACACTTGTTATCTTGCTGCTTCGCTTTGTCAACATCTAATTGCATTTGTGGATTACCCTGACCTTGATCTGAGATACCTGAATCAGCTGGTACAGCTTCAGAAGCTTGCTTCTTCCTACAATTATCTTCTGAATGACCATACTTACTACAATATTTGCATAAAATTGGCCCCCATCATATTGCACTTTTTGCCTAATCAGTTGACCCTTCTCATTTTTTAAAATGATAGAGTTTGGCAAGGTAACATTCATACTAACTTCCACCAGTAGTCTGAAAAAATTCAGACCCAACTTCTTCTCTGTACTTTGATCCACCATTAGTGGATTTTTGACAAGACTCCCTAACTTGCTTAAGCCCTTAGGACTCCAATATTTGAAGTCTAAATCAGGAAATTTGATCCAAATAGGAACTGTTTAAAGCTTTTTTTAGTAAACTCCATATCAGGGCTCCAAGCCTTAACAATAAAAGGCTTGTTATCGAAGTGATAATGCCCCCTTCTATAGCAACATTCTTCCCATCCTCATGTTCAAACCTCACAAGTACAATCTCATTCCTTAACATAGAGATTTTATTGATGCCATACTTAGTCCATAACCTCTAGACAAATACTTTGATCACACTAAACGGAGGATAAGCTCCCATCACATAACACACCACCGAATTCCTCCAATATTCAATTTCAGAGCTAATGTCCTCTAATTCAATCTCGACTAGCTTCAAATCAGCATTTGGTGCCACATACTCCAACTTAAATCCTGTATTTGAGCCTTTTGATATATCAAAGGAATCCCAAATTGAGGTCTGTTTGATTTTAGCATGCATTCCCTCTTCTGCTACTACATCCACCCAGGATTTAGTACCACTGCTAGATCCAATTAGAGTTGCATCAGTTTTTGTCGAAGCTTGCATCATCAAATTCCACTGTTTTATGGCAATTTTACTCTGATCCTTGGTTTCCGCCTTTGATACTCCTCTACTCCAATTGTTCGAGGCTGAAATTTCATCATCTGATTCATCGACGTCACTTCGATCTAAAGGAGAGTTCACCTTCGAGGTAACTTGTGCATTCAAACCCTAATTAGCTCGTGCCGCCTCTACTATTCCTGTAATTTCTTGCCTCAAGTCACTTCCTACACTTGTTCCTTGCCCTTAAATGTGCCCTTTCCCTTTACCTCGAAGTAATTTCGCAGTTTCCTGAGCCATGATCGCCTTCTGAGACGGAGCACGAGCTCGCTTCCCCATGGAGGGCACACGTTAGCTTAACGTGCACCGAGAGAGAACGTACTTTACTAATTACAATGGAGTATTACAATCCACTACAATTCAACTTTTTATCGTTCATATTTATATTAAAAATACTTACGAAAATTTTGTATACATTATTACTATTATCTAAACAATTATAACAATAATCTAATAGGCAATTAGCTTATCTTCTTATTCACATTATCAATTAAGGAGTATTGATTTAAAAAAAGAACTTTTAAATAACTTGCTTGTATAAATATCTTTAAAAACTAACTACATCTATGTGGGGAAAACGTTGCTACTTTGCAAGATGACAAAGACATGCTTTTCAAAAAAGTTGTTTATTTTGAAAATGTATTGAGTATTAGAAATATACAGCTGTTTTGAAATTATTATTTTTTTGTGTGTGGAAATTAATATCTCACTTCAAGCTAAGATGATAAAAGTCAAAAGTAATTAGAATATTCTTTGTGATTTTGACTTCACTCGTTTGTGTATTTATGCCTAACTTATGTACAATAATATTAATAAGTTATGTAATGATCAGTACGAAATTTTTTACCTGATTCTTGGAAAATATCTTTGCAGAAATTTCATTAAAGTACAGAACTTTCTATAAGATTTTTCTTCACAAAAAAATAAGTCAATAAATAGAGTTGTCTTTGAGAATATGTATTTTTAATTCGACTCAAAATCATTTTTGCATTCCAATATTGTCGCAAATAGTAAAGGGCTGAAGTACCCACCGATTGAATTCATAACTTTCGACGGTAGTATATATAAATGTATGCATAAAAAAATATTAAAATTGCAATAAAATAGTGAATATCAGTTCATAATTGCTTTAAATGTAATGAATTCAATAGTAAAAATTACAAAAAATTAAAGTAATAAAATTTAAATCTTGAATCCGTTTTTGCATAATAAGTAACCCTTGAGGCCACTACTTATATTTTGTGTTTATTTTGAAAAATTTAACAAACATAATTCATGAGCCGGTGGAAGTTTAAACTTTTAAACTCACCATGTGAAGAGGGAGATTTATAAGTATTTATTATAATTTTAAAATCCTTATAATATTAGCTACTTCTTTAGGTGAATAAAATTAGTCAAAGCACCAAATATTAAAAATGAAAAAGACAAGAAGTAGCTAAACGTTCCTACACGTAAGTGTGGAGAGAAGATCAAAAAAGATCAAAAAATTTGGCAATAGTAATGAGAGATTTGACTTACTAAAGAAATAGGCCCTTAACATGTGTAATTGGTTAAGTTGTCGCGGCGAAATAGTCATATGACAGTCTTGAATTACAATTTCTATCGAACGATAAATAATATATTTTACAGACAGTTAAATGTATAACATACACATAAGTGTGGAGAGAAGACAAAAAAATATCAAAAGAATTGGCAATATTAATGAGAGATTTGATTTGACTTACTATAGAAATAGGGCCCCTAACACGTATAATTGGCTAAGTTGTCGCGGTGAAATAGTCGTATGACAGTCTTGAACTATAATTTCTATCGAATGTCAAATAATATACTTTTATAGACGATTTAAATGTATAACGGATAATTATAAATGAAAAAGTGAATCCATAATCCATTGCAATTCAATTCTTTATCACATCAATTTATATATATTTTTTTTAAATTACTAAAAATTTTGATATATTATTACAGTAATTTACAGACAAATTGTTTGTACATATTTTTAAAACTCGAATTCATCGATGTTGGGAGAACGACACTACTTCGCAAGATGAGTAGATGACAAATACATAGTTTTCAAAATGGTTGTTTATTTTGAAATGTATTAGAGATGTACAGCTGTTTTGAAATTATTTAATTTTTGTGTGGGGAAATATCTTACTTCAAATAATATTTTCTTCATTTACTTTTACTTGTCACTAATTTCCTAAATAATTTTTTAATTTTACTTTAGCATTAATTATTTTTCTTCAAATTAATTTCAAAACACAATATAAACATCATTTAATGAGAATACACTGGTCAAATATATGTCAAGTAAAATCGAAATAGAAGTCAAAGTTAAATTAGAATATTCTTTGTGAGTTGACTTCACTCATTTGTCTATTTACGCCTAATTGTGGGTACAGTACGAAAAATTTGTACCTGATTCTTGGAAACTGTCATCACAGAATTTTCGTTAAATTATGGTTCAAAATCATTTTATCATTTCAATATCTATGATCTATCTATAATCTATATCTATATTTGTATCTATAATAATAATAATAATAATATATTAAAAGTGTGAAGACCCTTAATAAAGTGATTTGAACTTTTTGCCCTTCATTAGAAATCTCCGTAATAGACAAAATAATCTTTTCACTTTTTCCTTCAATTATAATTTAATTTAATGTATTTTTAATTAAAAAAATTGCACAGAAAAAAGAAAAAAGAAGAAAAAGAGGTTAAGTGTAATTGTCCTACGTTATAAGTAGTAGTTTAATATTCCTTTTCTAAAAGAAGCCAAATTGACGTAGGCTCAAAAGAAAAAATAATAATAGAATAATAGTCTAAGTAGGATTCAAAGGGGAAAAAAAAATAGAATTATAGCCTAAGTAAGAAACTTATTAAGTACGGAGAGTAGTATTTAGTATTCCTTTTATATATATGAATTTTATTGGTTTGTGTATCACAATTTTTTCTTATTCCACTATTGTTCTTCTCTTAAGGTATGTATTCGTTATGTAATTTTTAAACATTCATTATTATAATTTAATCTCCATTAAGTATTATTTAAACTTAGATTTGTTATACATCGCAGAAACTTGAAAAACTCCGAAGTTGCAAGCTTAAGGTACGAACATGTCAACTTTAGGTACCTTCGATAATATTGTCTCGTCACGTTCAATTTTCAATTCTATTATTTTAACTTCATGTTCTATTAATGTTCGACAAGCTTGAATAACGGAGCAAGACTGACTTGCTTTCTTGGTGGAATGAGGGTAGAAGATGAAGAGGTAGTAAATTGAATTGTTGCCATGGTGGCTAAGGAAAATTGAAGTGACGAAGGACGAACGAAATTAATTTTCTTTTGTAATAACTTATATTTGTTTGTGACCAACAACGACAAATAAATGTATTTATGTTATATGTATCAT
>NC_061120.1:209973066-209981475 GCF_002878395.1 Capsicum annuum
AACAAACTTAATCCTCAATTATTCTTTTGGTAACAAAATTAACCACTTCTCCTATCAATTTTGGACAACACATCACCACCCCACACCCTACCCCACTACCCACCCACGTGACCCCTCACACTATCACCTTTCATATATACATATCACATTCTCACGCACAGGGGAAGGATCTTCATCATCAGCAATACACTCTCCATTTTTTGGATTTCACTGAAAAATGGACCATCATCTTCTTCTCCACAAAATACACGCACATACTCACCTGACCACACGCACACACAACAATTAGAGAGGGAGATTGGAACTGAGAACAGAAAGAGGGAGGCACAATCAAGAAGCAACGTGAGAGAAAGAGAAACTGATCGGGGAAAGGGAGTTGGAAGGTGAGTAGAAATGAAGAGATCGAAGGAAAAATAATGAATTCGAGGGAGAATTGATTGTGAACAAGAGAGAGAGGGACGAGAGGAAAGTTGATCGAAAAGGGGGTGAACGGAACTCGGTGGGTTATTTGAGTTTTCCGGTGAATGCTTTCGCCGGAATCGTCTAATCCCTGCCGAATCCATCACACAGATCTGGAATTATCTCCGCTGGTTAAAAATCGACAAAATCGGATCAAAATCTGCTAAGTCGCGATTCCCCAATTCTGTTGTTCCAGAGAACTTCTCGTCGGAATTGGCTGTAGCTTATCGGAGAAGCCACCACAGTCCCAAAATCCTCCATAAGAGGCCATCCAACTTGATTCCGGCGAAGCCTAGCTGTAATTTGGGTTCGGATTTGGCCCTTTCTTTTCAGACTTTCTATTTTTGGTCAAAGGAAAAATAGAACAGAAGGGGAGTATATTGAGATTGGGTTGGTGGTTGTTAATTTCAACTCGAGGTTTCGGACGCAGATTTTATTTAGGTTTAATCAGAATAATTCATCAATTTTGAAAATGGCATTGAGGTCCAATTCTACATTTTCTTCTTCTAATTTTTACGTGATTATGAATGATTTGTTGCTTGGCATATTTAAATCTTTGTTTGTGTTGGTTGATGTTGGATTTGAATGTGAAAACTTGAATTGGTAGTCGAAGAATTGATTAATTATTTTGAGAATGAATTTGGGGTGGAATTGAAAACTTGATAAAAAGGGTGAATATAGATCAATGTTGGTTTATTGTTGTTTTGTTTAATGCCGGATAAGCATGAATATTGTTGAAACGTGATAAAATTATGATACGTTGAAACGGATAGGCAATCGTAGGTTTGGGTAGGCAAAAATTTAAGAATAAGTGTTTTCTTGTTGAATGTTTGAATATGGAATTTGTGTTGAATGATTTATTTTTTTGCTAATTTGGATCCACTGTATTCATTCATCGGGGAATGCCCCGAGGTCACATTTGTATTTATTCACCGGGGAATGCCCCGATGTATCATGTACTCGGAGGACGTTCGTGATGAAGGACCGAAGAATCGGGTAAGGCATTAGAGCATAGTTTAAGATTAGTGTAGGTTAGCGTAGGTTCACGTTTCAGTACTTTTTCATTTTGGGTTGTAATAATTGGATTGGACACTATATTTTTGAACTGGTTTTGTTTACTTTGTTTGATTGATTGTTTTTGTGTGGTTTATACATTTTGTAATGTCAAATTAGCCGATACGCTCACCAAGCGACCGTGGTAGAACCGCGGGATCGAGTGGTGCCTAACACCTTCCCCTCGGTCAATAGAATTCCTTAGCCGGAATCTCTGTTTCGCAAATCAGTTTTACAGAGTCAAATAATTTTGAAAAGGATTTTCCAAAGGTGACTTGGCACACCGGATTATGCCAAGTGGCGACTCTGAGTTTTGAATGTAAAAGGTCCTTCTCAAAATAATTTTTTCTTCTTTTGTCACTTTAATAATAAAAATCCTTTCGAACTTAAAATTAAATCTTTTGGAGTTGTGAAAAAAAGGGTGTGACTGATCTGGCGACTTTGTTTGGAGAGAATTTCAGAATTCGAGCTTTTTTTGGAGTCGTATCGGCTTTGTTTGGCATTACGAGTGTATAAGCATTGTTTGTGATTTTGTTTGTGTTTTCACTTTTGTGTATTTTCGTGCTCTTTGTTTACAGTATTTATCCTATGTGTTACCGCTTTTATATCTGACATCATGTGCATAACCCGAGTCATTCTTTCCGCAACAAGTCTCGGAGCGCACGTCGTGCGCACGAACTCTAGTTGAGTCACCTTTATTTTAGGGGGGGAGCTGTTGGATGTATGGAGTAGGTGGAAAGCTAAGTAGCCACTATCGATCATATGCTCCCCCGAACAGCCTTGTTAGTGAACCCCAACGTAGGTCAGCCTTTAGGTCATGCTTATGTGCATCATATTGAAGACCTAGCAGGGCCCACTTGGCCCTTTGTAGGAGACCCACCTCTAAGGCATCCCTACGTGCTAAATGTTGCATCTTTGAGGGTAACGAGGTTATTTGATCGACTGGTTTGGGCAAAAACATGAGTTAGAAGCAAAGTGTGTAGGCAAGAAATTGTTGAAAAAAAAAAGAAGAAAAAAGAGTGAAGAAAAAAAAAAGATTTGGTAGTTTGTAGGGTTCTTTATGGCTTTTGTTTTTCACAATTCAAAAATAAAAAAAAAATAATAAAATATTTTTTTTACTTTTTGCACTCATTTCCCACAAAATCGAAAACGTTAAAAATTTTTTCTTTTATTTCTTTAGTAAGCATTCATAATTCGAAAACTCCAAAAATATTTTTTTCCTTTCAATAGGAGCTTTGTACATTCTTATATAGTGAAAATGCCAAAAAAAATTTCCTTCGTAATTGTTGGTGTCAGTTTTAGTTGAAGTGTCTAATTAAAAATCCAAAAAAAAAGATTTTATTTGTTTGTCTTTGGTTGTCTCTTAAGTTAGAGTCAATCTATTAGTTAATCATTAATTGTCCAATCTGGACGAACTACGCACCCCTGATTCTCCTCTCTCGGGTGTGAGATACGTAGGCAGCCTATTATAGGTTTGGGGATCTTATTTAAAAAATCCAAAAAAAAAATTTCTTCACTTTTCATCTAGAGTAGGTGTTTCACACATGTCTTGAAAATAAAAATACAAAAAAAAAAATCCTTAATAGTCTTAGGTTTTATTTTTGGTTGATCTTATTCCAAAAAATTCAAAAAAAAATTTCTTCACTCTTTATTTAGAGTAGGTGTTTCATATACATCTTCAAGAGAACACTACAAAAAGATTTTCCTTTATTAGTTTCAAGTTTCATTTTCATATGAAATTCAAAATTGAAAACCCCAAATGATTTTTCTTTGGTAATCATAGGTTTCGTTTTGTATAAGTATTTTAAAAGTAAAAAATGCAAAAAGATTTTCATTAATTCTTTTGACAAATTTTTATTTTTCTTTTCTTTTTAAAGTTTCAAGAAAAAGAGTTTAATCGGCCATTTTGGCAAGACTTCACGAACTACGCACACCTGGTTCTCCTCTTTCGGGAGTGAGATACGTAAGCGCCCTTCTTGGGTTCAGTGATCTTTTCAAGAAAAAAAAAGAGGTTTTGAAAAACTGTTGAACTCTAACAATTTGCTATCTCTTGTCCAGTTAGTTTAAGGTGGTTGGTTTGTGGCATTTTGGCTAGTCCTCCATATTGCTCCAAGTCACAGAGGAAGTTATGGCCAACAAGGATACCGAGTTAGTTGTCACTAATCAGATAGGGAGTTCGGGGAATGAGAATATAGGAGATAATGAAGAGATTCAGAAATTAAGGCGGCAAATAATAGAAATGCATCGAGCTTGGGCTAATGGGTTGCCGTCTCCTCCAGTTCCCACTGATAATCTAGAATATGTTTCTAGCTTGCCTCCCGTGTCACATGCACAATTTCCTATTTTTGTTGATATGCCACAACATGCATCAGGATCGACTCCGGGGTAACAATATCCAACCACTTTCAATGTTTATTTCCTCACTCCCCAATCCAAGACTACCACATACTCGGCTCCAGCTGCTGTTCATGCTTTTGTGGCGCCACCCCCACCTCCTACTTTTGATGTTCATCCACAAGTTGTGCCTCCCTACTCTACAAGAGAGCCTACATTGAATATTTTTAGTGATCAGCATTATGCTCTCGAGCCTACATTTAAGTCGACTGGTCCTTATGACTGCCCTCAACTGCCGGAATTTTCTCTTAACACTGAGAAGCCTGTTATGACAGAAGAACAAGAGGAAATAGCCAGAAAATTGAGAAGTTTAGAACTGACTATGAAAAACTTGCAAGGACTTGGGGGGTACAAAAGTGTCTCATATAAAGATCTGTGCATGTTTCCTGGTGTACATCTTCCTCTTGGTTTTAAAATGCCGAAGTTTGAGAAGTATGATGGACA
The DNA here is from genome assembly GCF_002878395.1 of Capsicum annuum. NCBI lineage: Eukaryota > Viridiplantae > Streptophyta > Magnoliopsida > Solanales > Solanaceae > Capsicum > Capsicum annuum. Next base: position 209,977,417 of record NC_061120.1, read on the forward strand.
TGGCGATCCTGTATCACATTTGAGACGCTATTGCAACCAGCTAAGGGGCGCTGGAGGGAAGTAAGAATTACTCATGACATATTTCGGTGAGAGTCTTTCAGGTCTAGCTTCAGAATGGTTTGTTGACCAAGACATTGACAAATGGATTAGTTGGGATGACCTAGCTAACGAATTTATGCAACAATTTCAATACAATGTGGAGTTGATCCCTGATGAAAAATCCCTAACTAGTATAACAGAGAAGAATACTGAGAGTTTCAGGGAGTATGCGATCAGATGGCACGAACAAGCTGCTAGAGTAAAACCGCCAATGAAAGAAAGCAATATAGTGGAGGTGTTTATTCAAGTGCAGGACGAAACATATTATCAACACTTGTTACCTGTATTAGGCAAGTCGTTCATTGAGGTCCTTAAAATGGGGGAGATGATAGAAGAGGGAATTAAGAATGGTTGCATTGTGAGTTTTGCAACATTGAAAGCGACTACTCAAGTAATTCAAAAGGGTTCAGGAAGTGTTGGGGAGAAAAAGAATGAGGAAGATGCATCTGCAATTATAGTTGGACAGAAAGAAAGGTCAAGAAGACCACGTCGTCGTCGATCTCAGGCTCAAGCTCAAGTTTATGCCCAGGCTCCACATAATCACTCCCCAAATCTATTATACTCTGTTCCTCCACATCCATATCTAGTGTATAATGAACAACCACATGTTCAACCCTCTTCTTACCCGCAATGGCATACCCCAACGCCCCAAAGTCATCCTTTAACTCCACAAACATACCAAAACTCTTCTAAGCCAGATTTTCTATCCAAGCCAAACAATGAAATGAGGCAGAAGTCGAGAGATAGCTTCACACCAATTGGAGTCATATGCCAGTTTATTTCAGAGATTGGTATAGGAAAGAATGATCACTCCTCTCCTTGGGCACACCCTTAATCGGCGTTTAAGAAATTTTAATCCTAATGCACGATGTGCGTATCATTCTGAGGCTCAGGATCATAGTATTGAAGATTGTCAAGATTTGAAAAGAGAAATTAAAAAGATGATTCATGATGGATCAATTATGGTGTAGAACATTGATAGTGAGGGAAGCTCTAGTCATGCTGATATGCAAACCAGCGGCTAAGTTGTCAGGCTGAGCAATTGAGAATTCACCTATCTCCCTACTAGGAAGAGGTCTGGTAGTTTGTTTTGTCTTCTTTTCTATTTTTCGAATTACTTCAGGGTTGTAGTTCGGAATCTATCTTGTTTTGTCCCTTTGTCGTTTATGTTCAAACCCTTCTATCTTTAATTTTTATTAAATGGAGTGTCCCCTTTTTCTTTGTGTTTTAAATATGTGTTATTTGTTTGTTTTTTTTACATAGTACATTTTATGTTGACTCTAGTGATATGATATGCTAGTGAAATTTACATCTAGATCTTAACATCCAGTTTAAGAATGAATATTGAATCAGAGGGTTAAAGTTAGAAAAAGAGAGCATCTGAGGAAATAGATAGAGTGCTGGGGCATTTGGTGATCAAGTTGAAACCTTCTTTGAAAATTATGGTTATTATTTTGAAAATCGTGAGAATAACTTGGTCATCAATTGAAAGACATATCTCAATTAGGTCAAGTAGTGAATGTGTGATCGTATGTCAAAAGGAACAGGAAGAAAATCAGCTCCACGAAGTCATGAGTCCTTCAACATGAGGAATTTACAACAAAAATGGAGTTGTATGTTTGACAAGTGTAGAAAAAAAAGTGACATACATGCTCAGTTGAAGTTAGTGTTGTTAAAGTGCCACAAATGATCTTCATCTTTCGTTTTCATATTGCATGATATGTACTTGCATTTTTAAGGATTGATATGACGAAGGTCTTTCATTCTACTATCCAAACATCGTGTTATCCTTTGTTTACTCATTTAAGCTTTAGTCCTATTTTCTTTCATACCCCTCTTTTGGAATCATATAGAGTCAACAAAGCTCAAAAGAAAAGATGTCGAGCAAAGCAGTAGAGTCAAAAAAGTTTCAAAAAAAAAGAAGAGAAAAATGTGTCCAAAAGGAGAAAAAGAAGAGCGTCGAGAAAAATAAAGTCAGAAGATTCCCAAAGAGAAAAGAGTCAACAAAAGAAAAAAATAGAATCAAGTGAAAAAAAAAAGCTGCCAGAACTACGCATGCCCTGATTCTCCTCTTTAAGGGTGAGATACATAGGCTGCCTTACTCAGGGCTCGATCCAACCAAATAAACAATTTAGAGTCAGCCAGTCAAAAGAAACTGGGGCATGAGTTAATACTCATTGTTTGAGTCGATTCCAAAAGTTGTAAGTCCCACCCCACCTCAAGTGTCGTTTGGACCCCGTGCCATCCTTTCTTTCTAACCTTATCCAAAATCCAAGTTACAACCAAAGAAAGACCTTCAGATCAATCTTAGAGGATATTAAGGCGGAGTATGCAAGGGATATGATGATGCATTTGGGAACTATTTGTCTTCCTCAGCATAGGAAATCAAGAGAGAAATAAAAATGAGAGAGTATTATTGTTGAAAACCCTTACGGGCACCATAAGGCGATGTCAAGTTGAGAGAAATAAAAATGAGAGAGTCTTATTGGTGAAAACCCTCATGGGTACCATAAGGCGATAATGAGCCGAGAGAAAATGAAAGAAGCTTGTTGGCGAAAACCCTTCATGGCGCCACTAGCCGAATGGGGTCTTAAATGTAATTGGCCTAAGAAAGCAGCTCAGTTTCAAGGCCATTAACTCAACAACAATGGGTAGAAAGTTTGGATGAAAAGATCAAGCTGCTTAATCCAAGATGCATGGCATAATCATTAGTGTTGACTGTCATTTTTAGATGAAATTTTTTTTTCTTTGTTTTAAAAGGGGACATTCATTGTCTTTTCTTTCTTCTCTTTATTTTAATTTTATCTTTCTTAAGTCAGTTATCAAAACAAAAATTGTCATTCTTTTTTTTGTTTCTTGTCTTTGAGTCAAGTCCGTGTCAAAACAAGTGAGAAAAGATTTTAAAACTGGCTATCAGCTTCTTTAATTGCACAAAGCAAGACAAAAGCTAGCATATGAAAGAGACATGATTATGAGCCCAAAAAAGGTATGCAGGAAGTTTTGTCAACAGAAAGGTCAGGGAACTCATGGAAATACCAAGGTTCAAAGGGTTTATTTGAGAAACACGACAAAGCAGAAATACTGTGTTTGTTTCAGAGTCACTCTTTATAAGCTAAGTTTGAGTCAATGATACAACAAGTCAATGGCGTATGCTAATGGTTAGAAGCAAAGCTAAATATGACGGGGGCAGGAGCAATTGCCTCAAAATCCAAAGCCACAAACTAGCCACCATGTTTTTAAACTCACAAGTTTTCTTTGTATGTAATAGGAATACATGTTGCATTCAGATCAAGGATTTCAGAGCCTAAACATCAAAGGCCGTAATTTCTCACCTTAACAAATGCAAGAGGCAAGGTTGTTGCACAGGTTTGATAATCAAAACCATGGTAAAACTCATAATTCAAGATCTCTAGGAGACACACTTCCTTGTTTTGGTAATTCAAGCAGTTTTGGTAAGGAGACGCACTTCATTGTTTTGATAATTCAAACAATATTGATAAGGAAACACACTTCCTTGATTGGGTAATTCAAATTTTGCTTCTTAGGTAATGCACTTCCTAACTTAAGTCTTGATTCCTAGAAGACGTATCTTTTAGTCGAGTCATTCACCTTGACTCCTAGAAGATGTACCTTTAGTCGAGTCATCCCCTTTGATTTTTATAAGACGTACCTTTTAGTCGAGTCATCCCCTTTAATTTCTATAAGACGTACCTTTTAGTCGAGTCATTCCTATTGATTCCTATAAAACGTACCTTTTAGTCGAGTCATCCCCTTTGATTCCTATAAGATGTACCTTTTAGTCGAGTCATCCCCTTTGGTCTTATAACCAATAAAACGTACCTTTTAGTCGAGTCATCCCCTTTGATTCCTATAAGATGTACCTTTTAGTCGAGTCATCCCCTTTGATTCCTATAAGACATACCTTTTAGTCGAGTCATTCCCTTTGATTCCTATAAGACG
>NC_061120.1:209981575-210036953 GCF_002878395.1 Capsicum annuum
ATTGATTCCTATAAGACGTACCTTTTAGTCGAGTCATCCCCTTTGATTCCTATAAGACGTACCTTTTAGTCGAGTCATTCCTATTGATTCCTATAAGACGTACCTTTTAGTCGAGCCATCCCCTTTGATTCCTATAATACGTACCTTTTAGTCGAGTTATTTTCTTTAATTCCTATAAGACGTACCTTTTAGTCGAGTCATTCCAATTAACTCATATAAAATACATTTCTTTGTTCGTGATAATTTTTTTTCTTTTTTTTCAGTTTTGATGTGATTTCAGGAGCATGCCCGAAGCACAGGGCGAATAAATAGAAAACCAAGCAACAAGGTGAAGGAATTGAAAGTTAAACAGATTGAAAAATAGCAAGTCAGGAGCCCACCTACAGAACAGGGTGGAAAAAAATTTGAAAGCATAGAAACAAGTTGATGAAATAGCAAGTCAGGAGCCCGCCTACAGAACAGGGTGAAGAAATTGAAAGCATAGCAACAAGTTGATAAAAATAACAAGTCAGGAGCCCGCCTGCAAAATAGGGTGCAGAAGTTGAAAGCATGGAAATAATTTGATGAAATAGCAAGTCAGGAACCCGCCTGGAGAACAGGGTGAAGAAATTTAAAGGCAAGCAACAAGTTAAAGAAATAGCAAGTCAGGAGCCCGCCTGAAGAATAGGGTGATGAAACTCAAGTCAAGAGTCCAAAAGAAGCTGTATAGATAGGATTTTTGTAATTTCATTTATGCTTTAACTTGTAATTTTCATTTTTGATGTAATGACAGAGCCGCAGACCGAAACCTCGATGGAACCTCACTCGACTCTCCAACTCGGTATAGTCCACTTCTCGTCTAACCCTTTGAGATACTTGTGACTTAATTCCCTCGTAACTTGGGTGGGTAGGATTTCCTAAGTCAAGACTCGATTGTCCTTCTTCTTTCTGTTTCTTCCTTTGAATAATGTTCGAGACAAAATTTTGTCTCATTGTCTACTTCTTTATCTGAAAACACTTCGTGTTTACATTCAAAAGGGGCATGATGTAGACACCTAATTTTGTCCGTCCCCGATATCAATTTTATTCATTTTTACCTCACTTTATCATATACCCTTACCCATGTGATTATACCCCACAAAAAAACAAAAAAAATAATAACAAACCCACTAACAAACTTAATCCTCAATTATTCTTTTGGTAACAAAATTAACCACTCCTCCTATCAATTTTGGACAACACATCACCACCCCACACCCTACCCCACTACCCACCCATATGACCCCTCACACTATCACCTTTCATATATACATATCACATTCTCACGCACAGGGGAAGGATCTTCATCACCAGCAATACACTCTCCATTTTTTGGATTTCACTGAAAAATGGACCATCATCTTCTTCTCCACAAAATACACGCACATACTCACCTGACCACACGCACACACAACAATTAGAAAGGGAGATCGAAACTGTTAACAGAGAGAGGGAGGCACAATCAAGAAGTAACGTGAGAGAAAGAGAAACTGATCAGGGAAACAGAGTTGGAAGGTGAGTAGAAATGAAGAGATCGAAGGAAAAATAGTGAATTCGAGGGAGAATTGATTGTGAACAAGAGAGAGAGGGATGAGAGAAAAGTTGATCGAAAAAGGGGTGAATGGAACTCGGTGGGTTATTTGAGTTTTCCGGTGGCTTTCGCCGGAATCATCTAATCCCCGCCGAATCCATCACACAGATCTGGAATTATCTCCGCTGGTTGAAAATCGACAAAATCGAATAAAATCTGCTAAGTCGCGATTCCCCAATTCTGTTGTTCCGGAGAACTTCTAGTCGAAATTAGCTGTAGCTTATCGGAGAAGCCACCACAGTCCCGAAATCCTCCATAAGAGGCCATCCGACTTGATTCCGACGAAGCCTAGCTGTAATTCATGTTCGGATTTGGCCCTTTCTTTTGAGACTTTCTGTTTCGGGTCAAAGGAAAAATAGAACAGAAGGGGAGTATATTGAGATTGGGTTGGTGGTTGTTGGTTTTGACTCGAGGTTTCAGACGCGGATTCTATTTGGGTTTAATCAGAATAATTTATCAATTTTGAAAATGGCATTGAGGTACAATTCTACCTTTTCTTCTTCTAATTTTTACGTGATTATGAATGATTTGTTGCTTGGCATATTTGAATCTTTGTTTGTGTTGGTTGATGTTGGATTTGAATGTGAAAACTTGGATTGGTAGTCGTAGAATTGATTAATTATTTTGAGAATGAATTTGGGGTGGAATTAAAAACTTGATAAAAAGGGTGAATATAGATCAATGTTGGTTTATTGTTGTTTTGTTTAATGCTGGATAAGCATGAATATTGTTGAAACGTGATAAAATTATGATACGTTGAAACGGATAGGAAATCGTAGGGTTGGGTAGGCAAAAATTTAAGAATAAGTGTTTTCTTGATGAATGTTTGAATATGGAATTTGTGTTGAATGTTTTTTTTTTTTTGCTAATTTGGATCCATTGTATTCATTCATCGGGGAATGCCCCGAGGTCACATTTGTATTTATTCATCGGGGAATGCCCCGACGTATCATGTACTCGGAGGACGTTTGTGATGAAGGCCCGAAGAATCGGGTAAGGCATTAGAGCGTAGTTTAGTATTAGTGTAGGTTAGCGTAGGTTCACATTTCAGTACTTTTTCATTTTGGGTTGTAATAATTAGACTAGACACTATATTTTTGAACTGGTTTTGTTTACTTTGTTTGATTGATTGTTTTTGTGTGGTTTATACATTTTGTAATGTCAAATTAGCCGATACGCTCACCAAGCAACCGTGGCAGAACCACAGGATCGAGTGGTGCCTAACACCTTCCCCTCGGTCAACAGAATTCCTTAGCCGGAATCTCTGTTTCGCAAATTAGTTTTACAGAGTCAAATAATTTTGAAAAGAATTTTCCAAAGGTGACTTGGCACACCGGATTATGCCAAGTGGCGACTCTGAGTTTTGAATGTAAAAGGTCCTTCTCAAAATAAATTTTTCAACTTTTGTCACTTTAATAATAAAAACCCTTTCGAACTTAAAATTAAATCTTTTGGAGTTGTGAAAAAAAGGGTTTGACAATGACCATAATAATTAATTATGAGTGATATAGTAAAGTTACGATTGAAGTATCGAAACAGACATGTCTTAATGACTCACAATAACTAATTAGAAGTGATATAGCAAAATTACTATAAAAAATACTTGTGCAAAATTTAAATGAGCATAATAATTAATTAGGAGTGACATAGTAAAATCACGATTGAAACAACGAAGCAGACATGTCCAATTAGAAGTGATATAACAAAATTACTATACAAAACTATTTGGGTGAAGCAGCTGAAGCAAACATGTCATAAATATCTATAAGATATATTTTTTATTAAATATTATTAATTCTTGATAAATAAATAACTTATAATAATTAATTAGAGATGATATAAAAAAATTACTGAGGAAGTAGCTCATGAAGTAGGTATGTTGACAGAGAGTTGCCTGCTTCTCCTTCCTTTTGCCTCTTATTAGATAGTAATATAAGGTCAAAGTTTCAAGCACTTTCAACTTCCTTTAGGTTAAGGAGTATTTATTTTAGTTACAAAATTTTACTTTAGGAGCTAGATTTCCTTTTTTTTACTTGAAATTGTAAGAAACTCTTTTTCCACTTGGAGTTGTTAGAAATATCTCCTCATATTTGTAGTGCTACAGACACTAATTAACATATTTGGGTCAATTGCTATTTCTTTTAATAATTTTCTTCTTCTTATATATAATTTACTATTTACTAATTAACATAAGAAACACGTGCAAAGCACGTATATTAAGCTAGTAATATATTAAAAGTGTAAAGACCCTTAGAAAAATAATTTAAATTTGTTGTCCTTCACTAAAAGACCCTCCTTAAGATAAAACTGTTTTTTCACTATTTTCTTCAATTTATTATTTAATTATTTATTATATTAACTAGACTCCTAAAATATATGGGACTCCTAAAATATATGAAAGGAGAATCAATTAATATTTTTCTTTATACGGATCAATTAGAAAAATACTCCTAAAATAGGATAAAAAAAAAACTAAAATAGGACTTTATTAATAAAATACTTCTATAAATATAAAGATGCACGTTAAACTAGAGAAGAAACAAACCGATTTACTTATTGAAAAAATATGATTGATGCTTAACTAATTTGATTCGATCAGTTGCATGTCTAGATTGGTGGATGCTTAATTTTCTAACCCTCAACTTCTTCACTGTTTCTGTCAACATAATAGAATTCAACGTGTGTGTATATATATGTATATCATCTTTGTTGTCATTTAAGTCAGTCTTTAGGGTCAAAATTTTTGCTCAGACAAAAAATATTTTCATCAAAACTGAAGCTTTATGATCACTATTGTATTATTTTGTTATATTTTATAAGTCGTAGATGAACGTCGGCTGACTTTGAGATTTTTTTTAGATAAAGGTTAGGTTTAATTGTATTGTATTTATATCTCGATTTTGAGAATTTTTTGTATAAAAATTAAATTTAGTTGTATTATCTTGATATCACTATTTCGTATTATTTTGTTATGGTTTACAGGCGATAAATGAAAGTTAGACAACTTTGAGAAAATTTTTGTGTAAAGGTTAGATTTAATAATATTGTCTTGATGTCTCTATCATCGTATTGTTTTGTTGCAGTTTACAGGTGGTAGATGAATATCGATCAATTTTGACAAATTTTTATGGTAAAGGTTAGATTTAATTAAATAAATTCTCCAAAAGATATTGAATTTAATTATTGTTTTCATCTTTATTATTTAAACAAATATCCTATTTAGTGTAATGTTTGAAATCAATAAAATGAGGTACACGCGCGAGGCGTGTACATCTAAACTAGTTGTCTCAAATATTAAACGGCTGAAGTTAAACCTGTCAATCGAGCTGGGTCGGTTCAAACCGGTACTGGCCCAATTATTCTTATCAATTTTAGGGTCGGGCCGATCCGGTTCAAACCGACACCGGCCCAATTTTTCTTATCGATTTTTGGGCTGAGCCGATCCCGGATAAGGTCTAGTAAAAACTGCACAATCAGTCCGTGATCGCCCCACTTAGCTTTAAACCGATTTTAACCTGTCCAAATCGGTCAAAATGTAAAAAAAAAAAATCAAATTTACATGTTTTTTTCAATATATACTATATATACACTCCTATATACATTTTAAATAACGTATAACATATATACATTACGTATTGTGCTACTTTAGATTTTAGAAAATATATACACATGTTTACAATATAATAAATATATACTACTTTAGAGTTTAAACTTTAGTCTATACACTATATAGAAAATATATACACATATATACATACAATATAATATATATACTACTTAAAATACTGCTTGAAACAATATACATACAACATATATACACTATATATATACTATTTTAGAAAATATATACACATGGATACATTAAATATTTACTACTTTAGAGTCTATAGAAAATATATACACATATATACGTACAATATAATATATCTACTACTTAAAATACTACTTGAAACAATATACATACAACATATATACATTATATATATACAACAGTACTACTTTAGAAAACATATACACATGTATACATTAAACATATATTAATTTAGAGTCTATAGAAAATATATATACATATATGTAGAATATATACTACGTAAAATACCACTTGAAAGTTGAAAGATATATACATTACATGTTATAGCACTTTAGAAAATATACACACACATATACATACAAGATTACAATGTATACTACTTAATATAATAATACTTGAAGTTTTGAACATATATTGAAAAATTTACAATTTTACATACAACACTTAAAAGATAAACTTATAGTATTTTTATATGTCAATACTAGTTGTCTAAGTAATATTTGCTAATATTATTTTAATATTTTTGTCATACGTATATATGTTTGTTATGATTATTACTTAGTGTAAAATTTGATAATAATATATTAAAACTATTTAATTCAAACTAGAGATACAATTTAAATTAAAAAAAATAAGTAAGGAGTGAATGAATGTTGTATTTATTTGATTGAAAAATGATCCAAAACTTATAATTTACATGAATGAAAAATCTATAAATTTTGCATCATTTTTTTCAACTTATGCATGTTAATATTAACGAAAACTGAAGTCATAATTTCTTCAAGATTTTGTTCGTCTTTTGGCTCCTCCTCCATTTCCTGATTTCTTCGTCCTGCTCTAATCAAATCTCTAAGGCAAACTAGAACATTCATAAATCATAGCATTACTTCCCAATGAGTGTCCGTTGTCTCCAAGCTATTGTCGTCCCTAAATAAAAGCGCTTTCCGATGCAACTGTTGACAATGGAACATTCAATATATTTCTAGCTAATCTTGAAAGCACCATATATTGTCTTTCATTATTCTTCCACCAATCCAGCGCGTAGATCCTAGCTCTACGATCCTCTATCGGTTGTCGAAGATAATACTTAAGCTCTTCCCGAGAATGTATTCTGTGTGATGAAGGTTGCACTCTGTCCCAAACATTTAAATAAAAAAGGTAATCAGGATAACTACTATGTGTCTGCCTTTTAGAAGATGATGGCTCCTCGAGAGCTTAAGGAGCGACAATTGGAGTGACATTTGCCGGTATGGCTTCATCAAGTAAATTGACATAATGGTTATATAATGTTTCCATGAAACTGTTCGCATCACTCATAGCCGCAAACAAAGAAGGTTCTTCTTCAGGCTGTATCTCTAAAGCATTATAAATAATAGAACTAAATTCGGCCATAATATTAAATTTCATACATGGATTTATTATAGCACCAATCAAATAAATTAGGAGAAACGGATAAAAATATTTTGTAAATTTAGCAATCATAACGGTAATAGCTTCTTTGTAACCTTCTTTATTCTTATATTCATTAAACAAACAAGAAATGTCAGCTAAATAAGCTAAAATATTACAAACAGTAGAATAATAAGCACCAGAGAATTCAACCGTAGCTATATAAGAAAATTTCAAAAATTTAACAAGATCATCAATTGCAGCCCAATCAGAATCATGTAGCATACAGTCAAGAAAAGAACCATAATATTGATTCATTGTAATAGGAACTTTATAAGCAAGACAAGTTTTTAAATAAGTATAAGTAGCATTCCATCTAGTATCACATTCTTCAGTGATAAATATCGGTCTAAGTCCATTTTGTTCACATTTGATTTTAAATTCTCTCATTCTAGCTTTTCGATTATTTCCTTAAATAAAGCCAACAACAAGCTGGACCTTTTTCAATATAAAGCTCAAAAAATTCAAGACCATCTCTTACGATTAAATTATATATATGACAAACACACTTAACATGAAATATTTCCGATAACGGCGAAGAAAGTTCAACTTTTAACAACTCAGCAATAGTCTTCTTGTTAGATGCATTATCAAAAGCTATACGTAAAACTTTTCTTTCAATACCATAATATTTTTCTACCTTAGAAATAGATTCAAAAATAAATCTTTCAGTGTGTCTACGATCCTCATCATACAAAAATGCTAGAATACGTTTTTACATAATAAAATTACTATCTATCCAATGACAAGTAATTATTAAATAATCATTTTTGTTAACAACATGACTAAAATCAGAAGTTAGAGCAATTCTACATGGAATATTTTTTAACAACGCAGATAAATAATAAACATATTGTGCATGGAGTCTAAGATATCGGTTCGACAAGTACTTCTAGGAATACCTATAAACATAGAAATATAAATTGCTTGAATATAATGAATAAAAGCATCCGAAGAAGCAAAAGTGAAAGACAAACAACCCACGACTACCATTTTGCTATTTCTTTTCGGTCCTTCATTTTATTATAATTCTTAACTAATTGACCAGTTGTTGGGTTCAATCTAGTTGGTGTTAGCCCACCAACAGCCTCACCATCTTGTACAATACTTAACTCTCTTGCATGTCTATCTCTTAAATGTCTCACCAAGAAACCCGTACCCCCTTTATTGTGTAAGACCCCGTAAAATTCTAAGCTTAACTCAGTCCTTTAGAGCATGAAAAGAGGTCCCAGACTTAGAAATTTCAGCTAAGTGTTTACACTCATAATTATTTTAGCCCTCGACCTTGAAATATCGATCCTTGGATTGAATCATGATCAGGTGTGTCAGTAGGTCACTTCGGGTAAGATTTGGATTTTTTGAACCTCGTTTGAAACATGTTTGGGAGTTCAAAATAGTGTATTGATGTGATCTTGACGTGTCGCATCACCTATCATATCGATAGATATTTTTCTCCAACTCCCAGTGCAAATTCCAGTGAGCCGGCGTAATCTTGATGCATCGCATCGGCCATCGCGTTAACCCCATCGACGCGGTGCGTCGGTCTGTACGTCGCTGGGCACGTTTTTAGTAATTAAAAGTCCCCATCCAAAAGGGTATTTAGGTCATTTTTCCACATCTATTCATACCCAAAAACATTAGATTTATCATTCCTAAAGGCAAAATTCATTCACTATTCACAAATTCTTTCAAGAACAAACCCTAACCCCTCAAATTCAAGAATCAAGTCCCAAGAAATTCACCACAACCTTCAGAAAATTGATTACCAAGGTATGTTGGATGTTCATCCAAGGGTTTCCTTCTACCCTTGGAGTTCAAGAACCTCTTGTAAAATTTTAAGATGATTGTTTTCATGAATTCCATATTAAGTTAAATTGTATTCATGATTATGATTTTTATTTGGGTTCTAACCCATGATTAATTGTAAAATTCATCCGAATTAATAGCATGTGTGTAGTGTTATATAGTTTCATGTTGGAAACCTTTGAATTTGTGAGTTTGGAATTGTGATCATGATGCTTACATGTTGACTAGTATTATGTGCATAAACTATGCCCCCCAAGTGTTTGACAAAATGTTTATGTGATTTAAGTAGTGAAATCATATCATGTTAGCATGTATGCAAGTTTATACCATGCAAGTGCTTGAAAAAATGCCTCAAAGAATGAATTGTGACAAAGTGTTTAGTTATCATGCTTTCAAGATTGTACTATGTTTTAAAATTTACGCAATCGAGTCCTGGGGGTATCTAATACCCGATAATCTAGCTATTTACCTAGAGTTACAGTAGTTACAGAATAGTCTTAGTAGTGTCACGGACAGTAGTACTCAGTCCAGTTCCGTCAGTTAACAGAACCCAGTGAACTCAATTCAGTTAGACAGCACGATCAGTAACAGTTCAGTCAAGCCTAGAATAGTCTAGAAATCAGTTCAATGTCTATTCAGTTAGGAGTAGAAATCAACATCGAGCTAACACAAGGATGAGGGGCATTCTTGTCAGAAAAGGGTTTGACCCTTAGTAGCAATCCCTGCATTACAGAACTATGTAGCTAGCATAGGTTGAGATGTCTTCCTGCCCGATTAGGGTTGATACATCTCGTACGAGTTTTCCTGCCAGCGAGGGTTGACGAAATGTCTTCCTGCCAGAGAGGGTCAACTCACAACCATTGTTAGTATCCCTTGGCAAGGTGCTAACACCCTTCCAACTGGGATCACAGGTTGGACCTCAACTCAGTTCGTAATTGGGGTATGTCAGTTAGATGAACACTCACACAGTTACAATTCCAGTTTTAGACTCAATACAAAACCTCAGTTCAGTTTCAGAATCAGGATTGTCAGATACAGTCACCAAGCTAGCACGGAACTCAGTTCAGTTCCACAAAATCAAAACTGTCAGAAATAGTCACCCAGTTATTAGTAATTCAGTTATCAGTGATCTCAGTTTCAGTATCAGTAGATTTACATGCAGCATTGCATAGTCAGTAATTATAGCAGTTTCAGATATAAATGTACTCTCATTCAATTATATTCATATTATTCAGTCAGTTATTGTTCATGCATATGAACCCATGCATATCAGTCTACCTCACTTAGCATACTAGTACATTCAAAGTACTGACGCATACTTTTCTTTTGTGCTATGATGTCTTAAATTATAGGTTCAGAAGCACGGGCTCCTGACCATACTTAGCAGCCCAGATTTTCAGTAGCAGATATAATGATGAGTCCTCATAGTCTGAGGACAGAGTTATCATTTTAGTATTTAAGTATTCAGTACATTAAGTAGTCGGAGTTAGTTGGGGACTTGTCCCATCAACTCCATATTCAGACAGTTAGAGGCTATCAGACTAGATTATTTCAGACAGATATTCAGTTTCAGTATTTATTTAACAGTATTCAGTATTTGTTTTTCAGTAATTAACCGTATGGCAACTTCAGCCTAATTTCTGCATTTATTTCAGTAATATTATATAGTGCTCACAACGGGTACCAGTCATAGGTTAACTTGTGGTCCTTCAGGATTATGAGCACCGTGTGACGTCCAAGGTGCAGACTCGGGGCGTTACATATTGCCTCTGATTTTATGCTCATATATAATTTCACAAATATTGCATTGCACCTTACTTTTTCTGTTTATTTCTGAAATAAATTCCCATGCAATACTAGCTCTTCTACGAGATCTTGTAGGGGCACGGGAAGGATGGGGAGGAAGATTAACCGATTCGGATCTAACATTAGCATTTTCGACTTTGGGTATCTCATCAATATTTTTATCATCTACATCTAAATTAACTGCGTCTACTTTATTCTCTTCTTCTATACCATAATTTTTCTAAGCTTTTCAATAATTCACATTGTGAGCACATGATACAAGTACGATCGTGATTATGGACCAATACATAAAGACTCGAGCTCGGGTGGCTTCCCAACCAATGAAACAAGCTTTGAAGTGTAGAGAACAAGTCCCAACACTCCAAAGCCATCCAATATGCACACTCCAAGGCCGCCCTTTGCCATGGCTCATTAAGGGCATTTTAGTCATTTTATAATAAGTTGTTACCTAGGCTATAAATAGAACATATTAGGTCATTTTCTCATAATTTTAATGATATTTTGAGAGCTCTAGAGAGAGAGTCTTGCAAGGTGGATTTCTTGTAAACAAGTGTGGATATCACTTGTGTTGGTGTTAGTTTTGAAATGTTGGTTGCTTGGGAATCCCATTCCCTTGAGGTCACCTTAGAGCTTGGTGTTACTTATATGAATTCTTGGATCTTTGTATTTAATATAAACTTAGGTTCATAGGGTTTGTAAATTTGTATGTCAAGTTACCTATCTATCTATCTATTTCATTGTTGTTGTTGTTCATTCTCGAGTTTGGTGTCCCAAAATCGAGACTTTGTGTTTTTCTTATTCTTGTGCTTGTGTTGTTAATATAGTTTGTTGGATCATTGATTTTAGAGGTGTTGAACACCTTAATATCTTGTTGTTATTGCGTTTTCATTATTGTTGTAGTGAATCTGAGAGTTGTCATCAAAAGGGGTCCTCGGTTCTTCCAACTTGTGGACTGTTTTGGTGTTTGTTTTGTGTCTCCTT
Source organism: Capsicum annuum (assembly GCF_002878395.1). NCBI lineage: Eukaryota > Viridiplantae > Streptophyta > Magnoliopsida > Solanales > Solanaceae > Capsicum > Capsicum annuum. The sequence goes on from NC_061120.1 coordinate 209,993,038, forward strand.
TGTTGATATTATATCATTTGGTATCAAAGCATGGATTAATTTTATTCCCACAAAATCAATCTTGGGCTAGCTTGCTTGAAAATACAAAAAAAAAAAGTAGTGTTCTTGAGTTTTGTTGTGTGTGGCCAAGACTTGAACATTAGATATAGGAGTCATTTTGTTTGTCTTGGTGTTTCAAGTGTTAGTTTTCTTCATTACTAACACTCTTGAGTCAAGATCTAAATTTGAGCTTGCATTTGTTGAGGTGTTATTATGAACTTAAAGCCTTAACCGATGTGTTGTCATCTTGGTGGACTTGGTCGTGATTTGTTGTTGGAATTAGTTGTTGGGGTTGTTGTGTTCTTGGTGATCATTGAAGTTGTTCTTGATGTTCTTCATCCCTTTCAAGACTTGCTAAAATAAAGTGAATACTAGATCTATAAAGTTGAAGAGAAAAAAGTGAAAGCTTGTTAGCCTTGAAAGACTTACCATCACCCATCAACTAGTCAATCACTTCCCAACAACTTTTCTTATTTTAAGGACCTTGTTTTAAGGGGGATGGTACACAAAAGTCAAGTCTTCCACTTTTGAATTTAACAATAGAATGTCAAGACTTTTTTCCCTCCTAAATCAATTCCCACTACTTCCAAATCACAAACTGTTCAAGACTTTCAATTTTAAAAAATAAAATTTGTTAAGACCGTAACTAATACGTGGTTGCCACGTCACATTTGACTGTTCACACAACAAATTTAGGCTCAAATTTTTTATTTCTTAGTTTCTAATCTTTGTTTCTTAGTTTTATTTTGTTGATTCTATTGCTAATTAACAAACTAGTAATTATCTACTAGGTTGTAAATTAGTTTTTGGGTCCGTTTATTCGTGTCTATATTTTTTTGTGCGCTTTTATCTTTTTGAATTTCGTTGTAGTTTCTTGGTTCAAGTCCGTACGTATTTTCTTTGAGTTGTTTCAAAAGAGAATCTATTCCGACCTCGAGCCTCAATTGGTACCAATTAATCTCTTTGGAGTATAAACGAGTTACCAACACTTGTGAGGCCAATTGACAGGCATTTCAAAGTGTGAGAGCTTGAGAGCTTGTGAGGATGTTTTCTTTTCTAACATTAACTAGTTTTTTTTGTGTTTTTGTTTTAGAATTTCTTTTGTTAGGAACTATGGCATTGGAAAAGGTGACCATGAACGATTTGATGGCTGCCATAATGGGTATGAAACATGACCTTAGTAGCCGAATAAAGAGAATGGAAAAAATAATGGACCGACTGGAAAGAAAAATAGAAGAGACGGAAAGCTCTCTTTGCAAGGAGTTGGATAACTTGATAGAGAATCCAAGCCTTCCTAATCAAGTTCCTGTGAGTGGACATGCTACACATGAGCTATAAGATAATCAAATTAAATCTTGCACTCTAGTGAATGAGGCTAATAGCCAACTAAGTATGAATGGTAGTTTGTCTTTAGGTAAGCCGAATGTGCCTCCATTTGGTGATGATAATGTACAGCTTGAGATTGTGGCTACACTAGTTGATCCATCTAGTGTTGATTCCATTGTGGCAAGTGATAGTATATTGTCTTATGGAAGTCATGAAGACCAACTTGTGTGTGAAAATGGTAATGTTGAACATGTTGGCTGATTGACTATGGATGACCCTCTGGTTGTTTTTGTTGTAGACCATGCTAGTATAGAGGGGGTATATGATCATACTAGTAATAGTATTGGGAAAAGAAAATGCATCTTAAACCTGTGTCCATGGACACTCCATCCATTTAATCCCGGTGATCATTTGAAGTATGGTCATGAGGATGTCTTTTGGAATGACATGAATATGCATGGAATTTATAGCCTTCATATCTCAGCTTTCAAGCCTATTTGTTGTTCCAAGAAGAGTCTATGTTTTACACTTGATTAGCAACTCTTGTTCCTTGTCACACTTATATGGACAGACTAGTTGACTCTTTCTTGGGAGGGTATTCGGGGAAGAGGGATGTTTGGGTGTATGTAAAGTTTGAGCCACCTTGGCAAGATGCTATGATTGATTACACTAATCCTAACCCTCATACCTTTAGGAACTTGTGTTTGCTTGTCCTTCCTATTGTTTTGTAAGGTTCAGATTCGAGGTTGAATCCTTTTCAAGAAGGGAAGGATGATATAAGTACGATCGTGATTGTTGACCAATACGTAAAGACTTGAGCTCGGGTGGCTGCCCAACCAATGGAACAAGCTTTGAAGTGTAGAGAACAAGTCCCAACACTCCAAAGCCATCCAATATGCACACTCCAAGGTCGCCCCTTTGCTATGGCTCATTAAGGACATTTTAGTTATTTTGTAATAAGTTGTAACCTAGGCTATAAATGGAACATATTAGGTCATTTTCTCATAACTTTGATGATATTTTGACTCTAGAGAGAGAGAGAGTCTTGCAAGGTGAATTCCTTGTAAGCAAGTATAGATATCACTTGTATTGGTGCTAGTTTTGAAACGTTGGTTGCTTAGGAATCCCGTTCCCTTGAGGTCACCATAGAGCTTGGTGTTACTTGTATGAATTCTTGGGTCTTTGTGTTTAATATACACTTAGGTTCATAGGGTTTGTACATTTGTATGTCAAGTTACCTATTTATCTATCTATCTATTTATCTATCTATCTATTTCATTGTTGTTGTTGTTCATTCTTGGGTTTGGTGTCCCAAAATCGAGACTTTGTGTTCTTCTTGTTCTTGTGCTTGTGTTGTTAATCTAGTTTGTTGGCTCGTTGATTTTAAAGGTGTTGAACACCTTAATATCTTGTTGTTATTGTGTTTTCGTTGTTGTTGTAGTGAATCCGAGAGTGGTCGTCAAAAGGGGTCCTCGGTTCTTCCAACTTGTGGATTGTTTTGGTGTTTGTTTTGTGTATCCTTTGTCGATCTTGTATCAGCACATACAGCTATTTCATCATCAAAAGGCTGGCTAATTGGTACCAAAGGCACACAGGTATATCTAGTACTTGAACTACCTCTACCAGAATCGCCACCAATTTATTTTTTACAACCATTGTCACTTTTGGGATAATTTTTTTTGTCACTTTTACCGAGGTTTCTTAATTTATCCATATTATAAATTAAACTAATAAATATTTAAAATACACAAAAATATTAAAAATAAATATTCAACAATTAATACACTAATTAAAAATTAAAAGTAAGAGATGGAACGACAATACCAAATTTTAAAAATATATGAAAGTTGTGACTTTAGAAAACTTTCACTTGATATTTCTAATCGCAAAATTAAAAAATAAAATTGAGCACTTTAGGAGATAATTAGAATATTTGAGAGAGAATGAGAGAATAAGATTGTGTGAAAAATGATTTGAATTTGGGGTATTTATAGAAAACTTTTGAATTTTTTTTATTTTAAATTAAGGAAATTTGACCAAATGGACCGTTGGCCCAACAGCCCATGCCCCATAACTTGCCATTTTTTTTTAAAAAAAAATATTTTTTAATAACTGGACCGGTCCGGATAACCGATGGACCTAATTTGATTTTCGAACTGGACCAGTCCATCGAGTCTGTCAACGCAGACGGCCTAGCCCGAGACCGGCAATCCAATAACCCGAAGTCCCACCGTGTCGGGTCAAATCAGGCTGGGCCGACTAAACGAGTCGGGCTAGCCGGACCGGAACAGGCTAGCCCGGCCCACTTGACAGGTTTAGCTGAAATGCACAAATAGCCTTTTTGAGGCCTGCTCATAGTTTGTCTTTATTTAAAAAATGCTTAATAATTATTCTGTCCATCCATCTTTATACTCTCTCTAAAATAAGTGGAGGGAGTATAATTCATGGGTTATATAATTATTTACCGTCGAATCAACGAATTAGAGTAACAAATGAATTTGTTGATACGATTCAAGGACACACAAATTATATATATAATGACTTAATAATAGTATTGTTAACACCAAATTGGGAGATGAAAGTGAAAGATATTATTATTCTATTTTCCGACGTTATTGGAAATTGGAAAAGCAAGGATTTTGTAGTTAACTTGAAAGTTTGAGAGCTTTGGTTACATAACTTGAGAATAATAATCAATGTGCAATGAAATTGCACAGGCCACAAATCATGAAGGCTGGAATTATATTTAAAGTTAAATGTTAAGAAATATCTGGCCCATATTATAATCCATATTTACACATTATCGTTATTACAAAGTAGCTGTAGGAAAGGATCCCAAAATTCTTTGGAAAACGATTTTTTTTTTATTTTTTTTGACCGACCACCGAAATATTTCCTATGCTTGCTTAAATTTTGGAAAGGCATGATTATTAGATTGAGCTCCACTAATATATCCAGGTAAAAACTTACACGCACCCAGTGTATACACTAAATTAATATTTTTTACCTTGGTTATATAATTAAATTAAGTAAAATACATGTTGATTAATCATGATTAAATAACATGAACTTTAAATTCAAACACATGGCATGCATGCATGTATTGGCTTGGTGTATACACCGGATCGAATGCGTGTAAGTTTTTTCCCAATATCCCTCTACTTGGTTAAATTTTTTACAAGGTGATAATCTAATTTTATCTCATACCTACCTGATTTCGTAAAGTGCCAAATTAGTTTATTCCTAATAGATAAATAGATGAAAGAGAATATAGTCAAAATATCATTAACATCATTCAAATAAAAAGTCTATTCAATTAGTCAATCTTCCAAGTCTGAAATTCAATACTATTAGATCAAACACTTTTAAATTGAAATTTTCAGGAGCAGTAGTTCTATCAAAATGCTAGCAACCACCAAAAGGATTCTTTAAATCGAATGTCAACTAACTAATTAATGGACTTAATGTAGTGTAAAAATTGCCTAAACCATTGTTCATATTTAGCACCTAATTAATCAGGTATAATGTGAGTTTGGAGTTTAATTAGAGAAAATTTTGATATTTTGCATAAAAACTGAAAATTTCGATCTTGGGTATGTCGAGATACATAATTATCTCTCGATACATCCAACAAAGATGCATTTTTTCCTTTGTAAAGATACATAATTAGTTTCCGAAATTTTTTTTTCGATTTTGGGTCTGTCGAGATGCATAATACATTCAACGAGAATACATTTTTTCCTTTGTAAAGATACATAATTAACTTGCAATACATTTTTTTTGTTCGATTTTGGATTTGTCGAGATACATAATTAGCTCCCAATATACGAACGAAGATACATAATCAATTGAGGTTTTTGTAATTACTTTGTAACGATGAAAATTTGTGTGAATATGATTAGTTAAGGTGTATATTTATGTTATTTTCCCATAAACTAAGGGCTCCTCCATTATAATTTGAGACATTTGCACATTTGGTTCATGGATTGGTGATGAATTATCTGTGGTCTTTGCAATTTTTGACTAAGTAACATTTAGTTTTTAATTAGCTTAGCCCTTACAATGTAAGATGTTTTTGATAAGAGCTTGCTCGAAGACGACCTTTATTTTTTAGTAGTAAGTATTCTTATCCTTTAGGCTTCATTAAACTGTCCATTTTAGCAAATTAAGAGAGCTTTATTTTTATTTTCTAATACTTACCTTGGTATTTAATATTTTTTCATCCAACAATAGTTGTTCACTATTAACTCGACACACATATTAAAAAATAATAGATAATTGAGGTAATGAAAAATGAATTGACTAATGAATACTTAAAATGAATAAATTTACTAATTGATTTGCTAAATTGAACAAGTATTATTGAATACCTATTTTTAGTACAGTGAATAAGTAAAAGCGAACGGAGAAAGTTACTACATGAAATAGTAATAGTAAAATTTAAAGTATCAAAATATCATTGATAAAATTAGTATAGTAAAATACAGCTTTGGTGAAATTTTTCTCAAAAGATGTGTCCAACCGGCGCCAAGTAATATAATCTTATTCTATCAATATGCAAGCTGGTTGATTGTTGTTGCAGAAATGTATACTCAATATTGTTCTAATTAATGTTCTTATAGATTTATATTATTTCTTGTCGATCAATTAATAGCCCTGTATATGACAATTAATGAAAATCCATGTAGCATGACCAGATCCAATGTGGAAGCTACTAAGGTATCTAATATATTGATAATTAAAAAAGTCCATGTCCTTGATAGTATTAATTTATACTCCAATCTATAATTGAAGCTGCAAGCTGGAAACAAATTAATTTTCTGAATACAAAATTCTAACCAAGAACAAACCAAAGGAAAGAAGTATAATGTCTACTGAGAAATATCATCATCCTCTTGATCTATTGAAACAAATTGAAGATGAAAGGGGTTCACTGTTGCTGGAAATTTCGAAAAATCGAATCGAATTACTTAAAAGGGAGTTCAAATTCATCGATGTTTTACTCAGTCTGCGTAGCTTCATACATGAATGTTACATGCCAGAGGTCATAGAGAAAGTCAACGTTCTGCGAAATCATGTGTACAGGCTCGTGCACGTTGGTCCTGATGCTGATCACATATTATCTGAGGTGGAAAACAAGATTTGGACTGCAAAGTTGGAAATTAGAGGTGAATGCTTTGTTCCGAGAATGTCATTTCATGAGCTTTCATCCAAGAAGCGCGGTGTTGCTACTAGTCCAATATTTGTAATGGAGTTCATCGATAGTGTGGTGGAGAATCTCGGTGACATAGGGAAGATTTCTGATTCACATTCATCACAGGTTGAAGAGGTCTTAAGGGAGTTGAATTTGCTGAAATCTTTTGTATGCTTTGTTTCAAACAGATGCATAGGGTCTCAAAGCCAAGTTGATTTCTTCACTCATGTTTTAGTTTTGGCTGGCCATGTCGCGATCATTCCCTGGTTGTATTTGCCATGCCATGCCAATGGAGATCAAGACTTGGCTCTAGATGAAGTGAATGTTTTGCTGACTGAGCTATTGCGAAAGAGAATTAAGCCCATTCAACCATGTGTCCGCAAGATCTATGTTGAGGTTCTTCAAGCTTTGAAGTCAACACATTCGCGATGGTTTCCTGTTGTTCCAATGGAGTATATAGCTGAATGTGAGGCTAGCTTTGTAAAGATTCTCCTACACAATCTGGAAGAAGTATCAAATGTTAGTACCTCAAGTCGAGTAGTTGCTTTAAAAGATCAAATGGCAACCCTTTCGGAGATGCTGAACCTCTTGAGAGCCAATCTCATCCCTCTGCCGACACAGGATCTCATATTTCATGTTGAAGATATAGACACTGTAATTGTTGATGTTGGACTTCTCGTTTACTCGTTATATGATAACGAGGAGGAGAAGGAAAACGTGACTTTTGAGGAAAAGAATGAAGCACCAGTTCTTGATTTTCAAAGCAACATTCAGCATATCAAGGCAGTGATCTACCTCATCATACGGAAGGCCTTACAATCTAATTTGCCAAGGATTCATGGACTAGGCTATGTCGACTTTCTCTTAAACAACCTCAAGGAGTTCCAAGTCCGTTACTCAAATTCACTTGATTTTGTCAACAATCACCTTCAAAGAATTCAGGACGAACTTGAGAGCGTGCAGCTTTTTCTCAAGGATGTTGCAGAAGAGGGACACAATAAGCAGGACAGACTTCAAGATTGCGCTACATTATTGATTAGCAAAGCGTATGAGGTAGAATTCATGGTTGATGCTTGTATAAGCAAAGAAGTCCCTGACTGGTGTCTTGTCCGCTGGTTCATGGACATCGTAGAGGAGATTATACTTACCAAGAAAGAGATAATGCAGATTGTGGAGAAGAAAATGGTTGAGTTTGGCTTAAATGATACTACTGCCTCTGCTGATCCATCAACACAATCGGATACGGCTCCAATGATGAATCAAGAAATTGTAGGCTTTGAGGATGTGATGGGAACGTTGAAAGAAAAGCTAATAAAAGGATCCAAAGAGCTAGATGTTGTCTCAATTGTCGGAATGCCTGGACTAGGTAAGACTACTTTGGCCAACAAACTTTATTTCGATGAGCATGTAAAATCTCACTTTGATATTCGGGCACAATGTGTTGTGTCTCAAGTGTATACGCGCAAGGACTTGTTACTAGTCCTTCTGCGTGATGCTATTGGTTATATCCCTGTGTTTCATGAAACGCCTAGTGAAGCCGACGTAGCAGATACGCTACGGAAAGTTTTGTGGCACAACAGATATCTTATCCTTGTTGATGACATATGGGAAACTACTGCGTGGGATGATTTAAGATCTTGTTTCCGTGATGATAATAATGGCAGTCGAATTATTCTCACAACACGAGATCATGAAGTTGCCATTTATGCGAAATCTGTGAGTGATCCTCTTAGGCTTCGTATGTTTAAGGAAGATGAAAGTTGGAAGTTACTTGAAAAGAAAGTGTTCCATAAAGAAAAATTCTCTCCACACCTCACTGAAGTTGGGCTAGAAATAGCAAAGAAATGTGGAAGGTTGCCTCTTTCAATTGTTCTGGTGGCAGGTATTCTCGCAAAGATGGAGAAGAAAGAACAATGTTGGAGACAATTGGCCGCAGAATTTGGTCCACACATTCACAACGATTCAAAGAACATTATAGAGAAAAGTTATCAGCATTTACCTTATCATCTTCGACTTTGCTTTCTATATTTTGGAGCATTTCTAGAGGACGAAGAGATCAAGGTTTCAAAGTTAACATCGTTATGGATATCAGAAGGATTTATAAAAAGTTGCAAAGACGAGAATTTAGAAGATACAGCAGACTGTTACTTGGAGAATCTAATAGGAAGAAACGTTGTGACAGATGTTAAGAGGAGTTCTACTGGTAAGGTCAAAACATGTAGGATCCATGACCTATTGCTTGATTTCTGCAAGGAAAGAGCTAACAAGGAGAATCTTATACTCTGGATAAAACGGTAATACACCAAGTAATGATACTTCATTTTCAAATTAGTCGAGAATTCAATACTGATAACACTCGGATAGAGTATAAGAATGGAAAGATCCATTAGTTAATGAACTATTAGTTCGTTCTTACTTATATTAGTTGAAATTTTCTAAATCTTACAGTTTATGATTATATCTTTACAGGAACCAAAATGCAAATCCTTCTTGTTGTATTTATTCTCACAAGCAGCTTGCTCAGCGTCGTATGTCTATATATGCTGGGATGGAGAATCTTGATGCATGGCACTCGTCTTTCTCACTTGTTGGCTCGGTATTTTACAGAAATGATAAAAAAGGACACACTACCATTTACAATGACTCTTACTTTTCTCGCTACTTCAAGTTTCTAAAAGTGTTGGATTTGGAGTTCATCTATGTTGATTCTATCCCAACTGAACTACCTTACTTGAGGTATTTTGCTGCAACAATGATTCGTAGTATAGTTACCTCGTCCATAGCCAATCCTACGAACCTTGAGACGTTGATACTTAGATCACCTGTAGGAAGTTTCTCACTACCTATTGCACTTTTGAAGCTAGTTAAATTGAAACATTTGCAGACATACTTCGAAGCTTATTTCACTTCACATGTTGCAAAGGAATTACTTGCTGATAACTCCACAAAGTCTTATGAGTGGGAAACTCTTTCCTCTCTATGTTTTTCTCAAGCCGATGAGATGGAATTGATGCTGAGAAAAGCACCTAATCTCCGAAACCTGAACTGCTCATTGAATGATTATTCCAAATCATTCCCCGTCTTGGACTTTCTAACAAAGCTAGAGGCCATCAAGATATACTCACGAAGGCTTCCATTTGGAAGAGATGCATACATCTTCCCCTCGAATCTCAAAAAGTTGACACTATGCTACGCCAAATTGGGCGGTCCTGATGAATCAAATATTGCAATGCTTCCCAACTTGCAAGTACTAAAGCTGAAGTGGGTTGAGTTTTACAATAAGGAATGGAAAGTGAGCAACGAGAAATCTTTCCCTCAACTTAAAGTGTTGAAAATTGTATCCTGTTATTGGTTTGACAAATGGACCGTCTCAGATGATGCCTTTCCTTGCCTTGAACGTTTGGTTTTGTCTGGTTGCAAACTTCTTGAGGAAATCCCTTCTCATTTCGAAGACAAACATTCTCTAAGGTCCATCGAAGTAAAGGCATGTAACGAATCTGTCGTAAAGTCAGCCATGGGTATCCAGGAAGCACAAGTTGATTATATGCAAAATTATGGTTTCAAGGTCTTCATACACCAGTAGTGAATAGTACACTACTGAAAACTACATTTTGGTTATGAGGAGAATTGCTTTTGTCTTACTTGATGAGAAATTTCTTTTTCTAGTGTTTGAAATCAGTGTTTGGCCATGAAATACCAGATTAAACTAAGTACTAATTTACCTTGGAAAAGGTTAACAAATGTGTTACCCTTACTGATTGTATGTTAGGAAAATCTAAAGAGAAAGATCAAAGTTGTCTTTGTTTTCGGCTATAAGCCTATAACCATGTAATATCTAGTACCCACTCGTCTGATTAATTCAGATTCACGCTATTAGCTTCCATTTGATGAGAGGCGCTCCTACCAGTGGTTTCTCCATTTAATTAAGCTCCTCGAACTCTAGACCTGTGGTTAACTTATCCAAAAAAAAAAAAAGCATCTGGACCTGTAGTTAAGGGTTAAGTCTTTCATGTCATTAATCTTAAAATGAACTTCTGTTAAAAAAGCAGATTGCTTGCAGGAGGCATATGTGAAAGCACTTGGGAGAAGCTTCTCAGGTGCACCTTTCAAGACGTTCATGATTTGTTTTGGAAGTTATACTGGAATAAACTATCACCTCTCTCGTAATTCAAGCGATGAGGTATGAACCAAGTTACTTCCAGTCTAGTTTTCTAGTTTGATCACTATTTCAGATGATCTGTTGTTGTAATGGTGAACACAAAAAGGTTGAAACGTTAGTTTTGATGCCGTCTTGATGTGCAACAAGAAAGACATATTTCTTTTGTTGATATTATCGACTCAAAAGAGAGGCAAAGTTTATAAATCATGTGTGATTTGTTACTGAGCCAAAATTGCGCTCTTGAAACAGCCAGAATAGCCTTGGCCGGCATGAGACTTTCCATGCACAATTCTCTGAGATGCTTTTGTTTGATACAAATACTTTCTTTCAGGCATCTGAAATATCAGTGAATTCGCTAGATGATCCCAGTGACCTGACAGGGAATTGGCAGTTTACGGTCCTAGAGTTGGCCTGTTGTCATTATGCTGCCATTTACATGGAAAAGGACGTCACAAATGAAGGTTTATAAAAGGTTTTCTATGTGAATTATCGAATGATAACAAAAGAAGTATCATAAACATGTTGATTATATTAGGTAATCGGAAAGGTCCTATGAAGTTAAACAGTCTGGAACAGAAGCAGTTCGTATATACTTAGTGGCTCGAGATAATACATACTACATGCTGCTTTCTATGTTTACTGGAACCAGCATGAAAAAAGATGCATTCTTCGTCATGTTTGTAATATGATCCATTCAAATTCACAATCGCGATACGCCATTGTTTAATGTTTAGTTCTATCACCAAACATCAAGTCATTTATACTCTCACCAACATTGGGAGATACATGCAGATAGATTTCATGAATCTTGAATGTACCTGTTTTCAACTTTGTAGAAAGTTTTATTCCAAAGAATTTTTTTATTTTTATTTTTTCCAATTTTTAGAAAGTTATGCTAGCTTTGATGGTTTCTTGTTGGACTTAAAACCAGTTAAAACATCAGCCTTTGTGACATTGTGCAGCTCCTTTGTGTGCCTGTTTTTGTTTTTCCAACCAAAACTTATTGGTACTTGTGGTCGGGACCTTTTTCCCGAACACTGTGCAATAACGGGTAGCTTTAGTGCACCAAGCTGTCCTTTTAACTTATTGGTTTTAATAACCAACAGTTACTCCTTTCGTTCGACTTGCTTGACCTAATTTCCTTTCCTAATTTTAGTCGCTCTTTAATTTCAATTTCAACACGACATGGTTAAAACCACAAGATTAAACAACATCTTGATGCATCTGACAACTCTTTAATTCAAGAACACAAAAGTTAGAAGTCTAATTTACTTTCTTAAACTCTGTGCAAGTCCAAATAGACTTACTATGTTTAATCTGTTTTCGACCAACTCATACTCGTCTCGACCTAGTCGTTTGCCAATTGCTACCCCCCACCCCCCAACATCCCTTGATTTCTAATACCACTCGTACAAGTGGAAAAGCCAAATTTCAAAAAACTTCTTGTATTGACATTGTTAATAATTTTAGTCTTTAGAATAAAAACAAGTCATTTGGGCAGCTAGCAGTGGGTGACTTTGGAATAATTTCTACCAAAAACAAAAAAGACCTTTGGAATAATTAATCAGTTTTCATCAACAATACAAATTCACCATGTGTCCAGCACCAAATATTGGTCAACAATCAATCGAAGTGAACTTTACTATTCGTACAGGCTTGACGGAGTTAAAACTATATTGAGCGAATCATAATTTTAGTTGGTTTTACCTCTTTACGACATGATGACACCCTTAGCCGTGGAGCACACAAATTATTTCTTAGATTATTGAATTTCAACTTATAGCTCCTTCTGTTCTAAACTTACTATGTCTATATTTGGACCTTTTCAAAGTTAAAATCAAAGGTTTATTGCTATTAATCGTCTTTTCCTTGTATTTTATACTTTCAAACAAGAGAAATAGGAGAACATTTTTCCAAAAAATAACAAAATTGGATCATGTTAGTTGAATCTTAAATAAACAACCTGTCAAGAAGGAAAAATAACATAAACGTACACCTTAACTTATTATATTTACACAAATTTTCACTCTTACAAAGTAATTACAAAAATTTCAACTAATTATGTATTTTCGTTGGATGTATTGGAAGCTAATTATATATCTCGACAGATCCAAAATCGAAAAAATGTATCGAGAGCTAATTATGTATCTTTACAAAGAAAAAAATGTATATTCATTGGACGTATCGGAAACTAATTATATATCTCGAATGACCCAAAATTGAAATTTTTGATTATTATGCAAAATATGAATTTTTTTTTAAATTAAGATTCAAACTGTTGAGATTTATATTGGTTGCCGAGAAATAAATGTATATTGTTGTTGGGGCCATTATTTAATTATCAAGTCTAAAGTCTCCGGTCTTGTATTTTTTTTTATTTTTATTTTGCCCTTTTACAAAGTCAATAAAGAAGTAAGAAAATCCACTTGACCAACAATAGTGAAGATGTAATTGGAATTAGGGGCAAAGACACTTTGAGTCGTTTTGTATGAAATTAAGGAATTATAAAATTCATAATATTGGATTAGTAATAATGAGATTATTTAGTAGATCTATTTTTATTTTAATAAATTTGTTGACAAAACCAAAATGAATCGCCATTGTAAAAGAGGTAACAAAAGAATTTGCAATGTCAAAAATGAAACGTTGATCTTTTAGTTGAAGGCCACAATTCATTGGATTAAAAACGAATATACATGATATAATATAAAATATGTGTCCGAATTTATACTATATATAAATTTGGATAAAATTTAATTTTCAATTTTAATTTTGGCCTTCTTAATGAACTTTGGAAGAAGAGGTTTGGATGTTTAAGTTTCCTATTTGAAATTTCCAAAGTCTCAGATTGATTCCGCCCTTATTTCGTAGTGAAATTTATGAATTTAAATTTTTCCAGCACTGAATTTTATTTTGTAAATTCAACTTGACTTGTGAGAAAAAAAGTATTCAATTAAAATTCAGTTTGTATTTTTCGCTTAGATGTAAAGTACATCTTTATCATTTTGTCGTTTTATTCCAGACTTATCATTCCACCTTAAATGTTGTATAAAAATAACACAATAACGGAGATATTAATTCCAAAATTATTTACATTGAAATTTTAAAAAATCAACTAAACATTTGTTATTCCTCGACCAAACAACCCCTTTAAGGAAGTAAAAGAGGAAAAATAAAATAATTGAAGTTTACTTTCACTTTGATAAGACGATATTCTGATGAACTAAACTGCAATTTTTAAAAATATAAAGTTTAGTGGAAAATTTAATTCTTTTTTATTTTCAAATCAATTTTTTTTTGTTCCACTCCAAAGTACTATCAAACAAAGGTCATGGAGTTGGCACGTGCATTGTTTTTTTTGTTTTTCAAGGTATTCCCACAGCCGGCAGCCGTGAGACTAATCCTCTGTTACTCTGTCAGCGCACTAAGCGATAGGAAACTGATCACAGAGTTTGCTCCATTCGCCAGAGGCAAGGATCGAACCCCAACCTCTTGCTTAAGGGACATGACGTTGAACCATCATGCCAACTCTAGTGGTTGGCACGTGCATTGTTATCATATGAAAAATGATCAGATTGATCACGCCATTTTGTACTCTTAAGTCTGTCCTCATCGAATGTGACTAAAAATAACTCATTATTAATATAAAATAATTAAACATTGCTTAGTTGGTCTTGGATCCCATCAGTCTTTCAATTATTAAATTGGATTATTGTTTGTAAATTGCTAAAACAACTAAAAAAAAAACATAAATGATTTAAGTTATATACATATAGAAAAAAATTATGCTATTAAGTGCAATGTAATCTGTTACCATCTCAATTTAAATGTTTTAGTTATTATTTGGGTGAAAATGATTTTCACCCCAACTTTGATTAAAAAATCAAACTCCCCCATCAACATTGAACAATAATCATACTCCCCTTTTATCTCATGCAATGTCCATTTTATCCTTATAATTTTAATTCTATATTTATGTAATATCTTTTTATATTATATGTAATGAATATTTTTTTAACATGGATATTTGTAGCATTTTATTTAAGTTTATTAACTTTACACTCAAATTAATACGCTTTATAAATTTATTCAATGCTATTTTTTAAGATCGTTATTTTAGTATTATATGTATTAAAGAGTCGTTTGATGTGAGGTATAATTATAATAATTCAGAGATAAGGTTCATGATTATTTATCTTGCGTTTAATTAGATGTATTAGGTAGTTTCAAAATTATTTGTCGCACCATTTATACCACAATGGTGAGATAAGTTATCACACATACATGTTAATACAACTTATTTTGTAATAACTAATCCCGGAATAACTTGTTTCCAAACAACCCACCCTTAAGTTTGTATATATACATATGTATGTACATGCATGTACGTATATTTTCGTGTTTTATCACTCTCTTACTAAATTTGTTTCGTATTAGTTAACTTTTTGTTGATATAACACAATCCTTAAGAAAAATTTACTTAGAGGTATATTTTGCTAAATTAACCTTATTAATGATAATTTGAAGCTTTAAATTTGTGTATACTGTTACTTTATATAGTTATTTAACACTAAAGGGCAGAAAAAATAAATCATACAACTCTCTTGATTTCACAAATTGAGCAGATAAACTAAAACATTTATTTTTAGCATGAGGATCAAGTGATAAGAAACGATATTATCTATTGTCTATATCAGTAAATAAGTTGTGATTGTCATTAATAGAGTATTACATATTTTATAATTTATATAAATAAACATAATCTTTAAAATTTGACCTTATTTTTATTCGAGAAAAACATCTAGTATCCCCGAACTATGACCAAATTTGCTACGACACACGTCAACTTCACGGGGGTCCTATTACCCCTTAAACTAAATCTTAGCATATTTTTGTCAATCTTTTTAGCTAACGTGATACCTTTTGTCAATCGTTTTAGATGGTGTGACACCTTTGATATGAGCTTCATTTTATGTAATAAAGGTGCCACATTAGCACAAAAAAATGATAAAAATACGCTAAATTTGAATTCAGGGGGTAATAGGACCCCTGTGAAGTTGGAGTGTGTCGTAAAAACTTTGACCATAGTTTGGGGTGGTACTAGAGGTTTATCTCTTTCATTTATTTTTTGTATTTTCTGCATTAAAATATATTTATAAAATTAGTAGTACTTATTATTTTCACTTGTTAAAATAAATATTATAGTTTTGATTATTATTAATAAAACTAATTTTCTTATTATACTAATTTACTTCATAAAGATCATCATTAGCTTATATATTTCTTACTTTTATTTTCTAGAAGATAATGTTTATGTTTTTATGAAAATTTTGTTATATGAATAATGTTTATGTTTTTATGAAAAAATTGTTATATGAACTTTTTTAAAATGAAAATATGATGATTTTAAAGAAGTCAAAAAAAATAAAAAAATTGATGATAAAGGGTAAAATGGGAATTTTTAAAAGTCAATTAGGATAAAAGAGGAGTATGATTATTGTTCAAAGTTGAGGAGGGAGTTTGATTTTTAAGACAAAGTTGGGGAGGAAAAATGATTTTGACCCATTATTATTTAGATGGTCAACTAATATTTTCTTGACCATAGTTTTTTCAAATATTTTAAAAATATATTTTGAATTGTTAATTATTGTGATTTGTAGTATTTTTTAAATATTTAAATTTTATTTCAAAAAATTGAAAATGCTAGGGTATCACATCGAACATTAATTAATTTGACCATCATATTTCAAATCAAGCCAAATTTTTTATTTTTTTTGAGGGGGGGGGGGGGTTAGAAAAAATATTTATAGTATTTGACTATAAGAAAGAAAAATATGACAAATCTGTATCTATAATCTATAATATATTAAAAGTGTGAAGTTCCTTAGAAAAGTGGTTTGAATGTTTTGCCCTTTCATTAAAAGACTCTTCTTTAGATAAAACTTTCTTTTCACTATTATTTTAATTTGTTATTTAATTATTTTTTATTATATTAACTAGACTTTTTAAAATATATGAGACTCCTAAATTCCTTTATCCTATTCAATTAGAAAAATATTTCAAAAATAGAACTCTATTAATTAAGGAAATACTCCTCTAAATATTGAGATGTACGTTAAATTAGAGAACAAAGCGGTTTGCCTATTGGGAGAATATGATTGATGCTCATCTAACTTGATTCGATTGCATGTCTAGATTGGTGGATGTTTGATTTTCTAACCCTCAACTTCTTCACTGTTTTTGTCAGTATAATAGAATTCAACGTGTGCGTATATATATACTAGTTAATTGTATGTGTTTTGCACGTGTACCTTGCATTAATTAATAATAAATATATATTAACAGAATAAACTATTGCATACACAGTTTGAAATAAAAAAAGATTTATACAGTGTAAAAGTGTGTATAAAATTTAAATATATAAGAACATAATTAATAAATTAAAAAGAAATTGATAATTGAGATATCAGAATAATACGGAAGAAATCTAACCTTTACATAAAAAATTCTCAAAGTTCAATCGAACATTCATCTATCACCTGTAAACTACAAAAATATAATACGATAAATTGAGATGTCATAACAATACAATTAAATCTAATCTTTATATAAAAATTCCTCAAAATCATCTACCACGTGTATTAAGCAGACAAATTAAGTGAACAAAAATTATAACAAAATAGTACGATAATTGAGATATTAAAATAATAGGATTAACTCTAACCTTTACACATTTTTTTTTTTAAATCTGATCAAAGATTCATATATAATATAGGTTTGAAATTGATGAAATTATTATACACCACACCTTCAAAGCTCATAAAAAATGTAGTTATAAGAATATTTTCATTATCAGAAAGCTCATAAAAGAAAAGAATATCTCCGCTATCAAAAATTCCTACATCCAACAAAAATATAGGGAAAATATCATGACAATTGAATTGTAATTGTAATTAGCAATTATATCATATTGAATTTACGAAAGATTAAGAAATGGACATACTTCAGAGGGAGTTCGAATGTACCAAAGAACAATGAACAATTTTCTTTAATAGAACTTTCATTTATTTAAAGTAAAATTTTAATTAATTTAAAAGTATTAAATATTATGATTTCTTGTATAGAATAAATAATCAAGTCTAAAGAAATTATAAATCAAATTAATTGTGAATTTTTTTAACCTAGCGTGGGGGAATTTTTTTGACAACAATTGTTATTCTTATTTCCTCACGTAGGCCCATTTAGGATTTAATTTTGCTCACCCCAACATATTAATTTTTTTTCCCCAACTACTATTCTGTTTTCCTTTTTTTTTCCGATTATTATTCTATTTTTTCTATTTTCCTTACTTCGATCCTTTACAACTTACTTCTTTCAGGATTTACTACGTACTACTACTACAATCTCCTAAAAAGAAGAAAAAATGGGACTCCTAATTTAGTTGGTAACAAATAATTATAATTAACAATAATTTTTATTAAGTTAAGAATTTTAACTATTAATATAATAATTAAACGTTAATTATTTAAAAAAAATAAAAAAATAATTTTGTGTATGGTGAAGACTTTTAATGAAGGAAAAAAATTCAAATCATAATTCGGAAGGATTTTCACACTTTTAATATATTATAGATGTAGATAAAAAATTTAATACATAATTTTTAGTGTATTTTAGTGTCATAAATATAGAAAAATAATTAAATCCCTACCTAAAAGAGAAGTTCATAATACTAGCATGAACCAATCTTTATTGAGTGAATCTAATAAAATTATTAACATAAAACGACTTGAATATATATTAAAAAAAAAAAAAGGGTATGAGGTGCCTATCTTTTTGATTTTGGTATGCAGACTAATGTTGCATGCTCAGCATGATTCTAGGAGGTAACCCCAGCAGCTCAGTCAAAGCTCCTCGCCATTCTTTTAGAAACTTTCATCATGCTCTTTTGTCAGTTGGACTTGTAAGAACTGCAATTCTAAAAAATTTCTCAAAAATCTTTTTGAATCTCTTTCTATTACCCTTTAAATAGAATCACCTTAAAAAAAATTTCCTATTGGATTAAGGTAATAATTTACATGAATTAAAATCTAATATCATTATTAAACTTAATGAAAAGTTACTCCAATAATAATTGAATTTGCAACAGCGTGAATAGAAGCGTGATTTGTACTTCTTTTATTACTTTCAATCGATATTTACGGAACTTAATTATGCATTCACGTATTTTCCAATAGGAAAATAATTTGTTCATAAATTCTATGGCTAAAAGGATTTGCATAATTAGACTTCTTTCCATATATGACTTCTACAAATTAGATTCTCATATATTAATTGAATTAATAATAAATTAAAAAAATATACTGGGTTTGTTGTTGTTGTAATAAATTGAAAAAAATAGTGAAAAGACATTTTGTCTATTGCGAATATTTTTAACGAAGGGTAAAAAGTTCAAATCACTTTTCTAAGGGTCCTCACACTTTTAATATATTATAGATTATAAATATAGATTATAGGTATATATATCTTATTTGTTTTCATTCAAAATCATTCTTTAGGGTCAAAATTTCTGCTCAAACAAGAATTAAATGGATATAAATCGAAGTTTTGTGATCACTATTATATTATTTTTTTATAGTTTACTGGTCGTAGATGAATGTCGGTTGGCTTTGAAGAATTTCTTGTGTAAAGGTTAGGTTTAATTGTATTGTTTTGATATCTTTATTATCGCATTGTTTTATTTTAATTTACAGATGCTAGATGAATGTAGGTCGGCTTTGAATTTTTTTCTTAGGTAAATGTTAGGTTTAATTGTATTATCGTAATATCTCTATTAGTTTGTTATTTTATGATAGTTTACAGTTCGTAGATGAATCTCGATCGACTCTGAAATTTTTTTTTGTGTTGGTCAGCTTTGAGGAATTTTTTAATGTAAAGGTTAGGTTTAGTTGTATTATTTTGATATCTCTATTATCGTATTATTTTGTTATTGTTTACATACTCAAAAGATATTAAATTTAATTATTATATTCGTCTTTATTATTTAAACAAATATTCTATTTAATATAATATTTAAACTCATTAAAGTGAGGTACGCACAAGACGCAGACACCTAAATTAGTATTTTGAAATAAAGGAAGATATATCATTTAAACCCAAATGGTTAATGGAAACCTGTAACTTCTAAGTGTAACAACATTATAGTCAGATGTCACATTAAATTTTTGTTGTCAAAATTAACAAAATTATCAAAATTATCTTCCCTAGCCTAGCTACTTCCCCCACCCACCCAGCCCACCCTCCACACACCAAATTACTATTTAACCATTTATTTTTATTTGTTCATTTTTTTATTAACATAAAAACTAAGAAGCAGTAAATGATAGGGTAATTCTATCATATTATTATTTGAATATAATAAATTTAATACTTTGAAAAATACATTAAATAATGAATCATATTTAATGTTAAGAGTAAAATCGATAGAAATAGGTAAATTATCCATTGATTTTATAAACTAGATAAATATTGTTGGACATCTCAAAATAGAAAAGTGAACAAGTAATGAAATCCTCCATTCCTAATTAGTTATCGTCCATAGTAAAAGATAGATAGTTTTTAATACTTATCATTTCATCAAATCAAATCATAATTAGTTCTTTGTTTTCCTTTTTACCGTTAGTAATAAATAGGGAGAGATACTCATATAGTGCAAAAAGAGAAACATTAATTGAAAATGAGTAATAAATAATTATAATTTAATCAAATTATCTTTTAATTAATATCTTTTTTAAAGAGTGTAATTTAAAAATATGACAAGTAAATAGAACAGATGGAGTATCTTACACCATAAATATCTTACACACATTTACTGGTTTTCAAATTTAAGTTTCTACATCAAGTGAAACTGTAATTTCAACACATGTATAGTAGAGTAGTAGCGAAGTTGGAATTCTACATTTGTAATTGATGAGTAACATTTCAAAGTGGATATGTTCCAAAATTATTTCTATTATATAGAAGACAACCACCTCATCTAATTACCAAAAAATTTAATTACTTTCACTTAATTATTATCATGTCCCAATATATAATAATTTTATTGTTTCATTATAATGGTCTAAATATTTAATATATTCTATTAATTTATATTAATTAACTATAACTACATATTGAAAGCAATTTTTTTATTTATTTAATTGTCTATTATGTTCAAAACTAATTTTTCAATATAATAGAAGCATTGGTTTCGACCAGTGCTTCATCAATTATTATACTACCCCTAATTATTCTGTGATTTACTATATTACCCCTAATTAATTATTATAATTCATTTATATATTATAATTAATAATATTTTTTATTATATTACTCCTGATTAATTATATAATCATTTATATATTAGAATTAATAATATTTAATTAAAAATATAGATATTTATGACGTTTGTTTCAGCTGCTTTAACCGTGATTTTACTATATCATCCCTAATTAGTTATTATAAGTTATTTATGTATTAAAAAATTAATAATATTTAATTTAAAAAATAGATGACATGTCTGCCTATATTACTCCTAATTTCTCCGTGATTTTTTATATTACCCCTAATTAATTATTATAAGTCATTTATATATTAGAATTAATATTTAATTAAAAAAGATATTTATAACGTTTATTTCAGCTGCTTTAGTCGTAATTTTACTATATCATCCCTAATTAATTATTATAAGTTATTTATATATTAAAATTAATAATATTTAATTAAAAAATATATATTTATGACGTTTGTTTCAACCTCTTTAACCGTGATTTTACTATATTATCCCTGATTAATTATTATAAATTATTTATATATTAAAAAAATAATAATATTTAATTAAAAAAATGGATGACATCTCTGCCTATATTACCCCTAATTGCTTTGTGATTTATTATATTATCCCTAATTAATTATTATAAGTCATTTATATATTATAATTAATAATATTTAAATTAAAAAATACATATTTATGACGTTTGTTTCAGCTGCTATAATCGTAATTTTACTATATCATCCCTAATTAATTATTATAATTCATTTATGTATTAAAGATTAATAATATTTAATTAAAAAAATGGATGACATCTCTGCCTATATTACCCCTAGTTGCTCCGTGATTTATTATATTATCCCTAATTAATTATTATAAGTTATTTATATATTATAATTAATAATATTTAAATTAAAAAATAGATATTTATGACGTTTGTTTCAGCTGCTATAACCGTAATTTTACTATATCATCCCTAATTAATTATTATATTTCATTTATGTATTAAAGATTAATAATATTTAATTAAAAAAATCAGTTGCTTCATCATTTACTATATTAACCTAATTGCTCAGTGATTTATTATATTACCCCTAATTAATTATCATAAGTCATTTATATATTAGAATTAATAATATTTTTTTATTATATTACTCCTAATTAATTATTATAAGTCATTTATATATTAGAATTAATAATATTTAATTAAAAAATAGATATTTATGACTTTTGTTTCATTTGCTTTAACCGTGATTTTACTATATCATTCCTAATTGATTATTATAATTTATTTATGTATTAAAAAATTAATAATATTTAATTAAAAAAATAGATGACATGTCTACCTATATTATTCCTAATTGCTCCGTGATTTACTATATTACCCTAAATTAATTATTATTAGTTATTTATATATTAGAAATAATAATATTTTTACTATATTACTCCTAATTAATTATTATATGTCATTTATATAGTAGAATTAATAATATTTAATTAAAAATAGATATTTTTGACGTTTGTTTCAACTGCTTTAACAGTGATTTTACTATATTATCCCTAATTAATCATTATAAGTCATTTATGTATTAAAAAATTAATAATATTTAATTAAAAAATAGATGACATGTCTGTTTCAGCTGCTTCAACCATTATTTTGCTAAATATCGCTTATAATTAGTTATTATGAGTCATCTAAGTGATAAAAATTTAATCATATTTTTTAAAAAATAAAATAGACATAAAATGATAAATTAACTCTTGATATATTAAATTAAGTTGACCTCCTTCAACTGTGATTTTACTGTAACACTCCTAATTAATTATTATAAGTCATTTATGTATTGAAAAATTCATAATATTTAATTAAAACATTGGTTTCGACATGGCTGCTTCAAGAGTTACTCCGTGATTTAACTATATCACCCCTAATTAATTATTATAAGTCATTTATATATTAAAAAATTAATAGTATTTAATTAAAACAAAAAAAATATGCGTTTATGACATATTTGTTGCAGCTGCTTCAACCATAATCATCTTTGAGAAGATGATTCAAGACTTTGTTGTTAATTGAAGTATCTTTTGTTTAGGTTTTTATATGAAATAACTTATGAATATTAGTTCTACAACTTTTTTATATTTTGTAACAGGTCTCAATCTTACCATCAAACAATTAAAATAACCCGACTACACGACACATCACACTTTTTTATCATGTGAAAAAAATTATCTTATAAAACTTTACTCCTTAGCGAGTATCGTTAAATAGTTATTATTTAAAAAATTATCATTTTAAATCAATGTACATTTATGTTTGCATCTTATCAATATCGAATATTGGTGCTAAAAGATGTTTATAGTGTTGGACCCGTGCTGACACAGGTCATGCACCTCTAGTATACTAATAAGGGTGTATTCGGTTTTTATTTTTCTTCTAAAAAGTACAAAAACAAGTTCCACGAATATTATTTCATACTAATTATGTTCTTCCCACCTTCCATTATACCTTAGATTATATATAAATATTTTAAGAATAATATAATATTGGAGGTCATTTCATAGCTAATAAAGATGTAATTTATTCATGAATTAATTTTTGTATAAATTGTACGACGTTTGATAGCTAGTTAGAAAATAGTTATTCATGTCTAATATTAATACGATGTCTGATTTGTAATTTAGATACCCACGTAATAAATATATGTATAAGTTCCAAGAAAATTAATGCATTATCTTATGCAGCGTAAAAGATGAAGCAACGTAAATGATGAAACAACTAAGGACCCGTTTGGCCATGAATTTATTTTTTTTTTTCAAAAAAAAATTTAGAGTTGGAAATTGTGGTGTTTCACCATGAAAATTCGAAAAAAAAAATCTGAAAAGGGAAAAAGGGTTTTTGTTGTTTTCACAATTTTTCAACTCCAATTCTAACTTTTATTATTATTACATATGACCCCAATCTTTTAAATTTTTACATAAAACTCTCCTCATATAATTACTTTTTCAATATTACATATATAGCAGTTTTAAAGAATAAGATAATTATAATTTCAAACTTAATGCTATCCTAATTAATATATATCTCTTTTTCTCTCTCATCATTATTTTTATCTATTATTTAATTTTTTCCCTTATTTAAAATATTATTTTACTGCTAATTTATATTATACCCATAAATATATAAAGTATTATATTTATACCCATAAATATATAAAGTATTATATTTATAATATAAATATACAAAGTATGTTATATATAAAGTTTATACCATGTATATACCATATACACACATATATAAATATACAAAGTATTAAGAAACATACTAAGCATATTTATAATATAAATATACAAAGTATGTTATATATGAAGTTTATACCATGTATATACCATATACACACATATATTAAAATACAAAATATAAAGAAACATACTAAGCTTATTTATATATTTATGGTATATGATATAATATACCATAAATATGCAAAACATGTTTTACATAGAAATAATTTATTTACACACAGTAAAATCTATCATGTATAAGAAAATTAAAGAAATAAATTCGCGGCACCCTAAAATTTAATAACAACTCATCATTTCCTATTTTTTAGGAACGAAAAATGAAGAAAATAAATTAAATAAATTTCTAAAAAAATAAATTTGTTTGAAAGATAATATTTGTTACCTAAAAAGTAAGAAACAGTGATTTGTTAATATAACATCCATATTTAAAATTTTTAAATATGAGAAAACAACAATTAATGTAAATATTATATATGTCATAATTGAAATTCATTAAATATGGTCATGTATATGTAATTATTTTTATAATAGTGGCTAATTGTGTTCTTTTACCATTAGTGGGTAAATTTTAGTTGGGTGATTTTGATAGTTTGTAAAAGTTAGGGTACAAAATCATATTTAAAAAAGTTTTTTCAAAAGTAAAACAAATAATAAAAAAAGATATGGCTAAACATAACTCCAACTCCAATTTCAACTCCAACTCCAAAAAAATTTAGTTTTCATGGCCAAACGGCTACTAAGGCCCCGTTTGGCCATGAAATTTTTTCTCTATTTTCCGGAAAATTTTTTCGGAGTTGGAAATTATGGTGTTTGGCCATGAAAATTCGAAAAACAATTCCGGAAATTTTTTCTGAAAAGGGAAAACATGTTTTTGTTGTTTTCACAATTTTTCAACTCCAATTCTAACTTTTATTATTATTATATATAACCCCAATCTTTTAAATTTTTACATAAAACTCTCCTTATAACATTACTTTTTCAATATTACATATATAGCAGTTTTAAAGAATAAGATAATTATAATTTTAAACTTAATGCTATCTTAATTAATATATATCTCTTTTTCTCTCTCATCATTATTTTTATATCTTATTTAATTTTTTCCCTTATTTAAGACATTATTTTACTGCTAATTTATATTTATACCCATAAATATATAAAGTATTATATTTATACCCATAAATATATAAATTATTATATTTATAATATAAATATACAAAGTATGTTATATATAAAGTTTATACTATGTATATACCATATACGCACATATATAAATATACAAAGTATTAAGAAACATACTAAGCATATTTATAATATAAATATACAAAGTATGTTATATATGAAATTTATACCATGTATATACCATATACAAACATATATAAAAATACAAAGTATAAAGAAACATACTAAGCATATTTATATATTTATGGTATATGATATAATATACCATAAATATGCAAAACATGTTTTACATATAAATAATTTATTTACACACAGTAAAATCTTTCATGTATAAAAAAATTAAAGAAATAAATTAGCGGCACCCTAAAATTTAATAACAACTCATCATTTCCTATTTTTTAGGAACGGAAAATGAAGGAAATAAATTAAATAAATTCCTAAAAAAAATAAATTTGTTTGAAAGATAATATTTGTTATCTAAAAAGCAGGAAGCAATGATCTGTTAATATAATATTCATATTTAAAATTTTTAAATATGAGAAAACAGTTATTAATTTAAATATTATATATGTCATAATTGAAATTCATTAAATATGACCATGTATATGTAATTATTTTTATAATAGTTGCTAATTGTGTTTTTCTCCATTAGTAGGTAAATTTTAGTCGGATGATTTTGATAGTTTGTAAAAGTTAAGGTATAAAATCATATTTTAAAAAGTTTTTCAAAAGTCAATTTTTTTTCTTCAAAAAAGACATGATCAAATACAATTCTAACTCCAATTTCAACTCCAACTTCAACTCCAACTCCGAAAAATTTTAATTTTCATGGCCAAACGGCTACTAAATCTCCATAAGTTATATCCACATTACTAATACCCGTATACTTAATACTCGTATAATTAATACATGCATAATTCTAAGGACAAACAACATAAATTCCGATAGTTTGATGCTTAATTATTAATTTTTTTCGATATTTTATATAATTACTGAAATCCTTATTTTGGACTTGTCAAGATATATAATTAGCTCTCGATATATAAAATGAAGATACATTTTTTTTCTTTGTAAAGATATACAATTAACTCTTGATATATTTTTTTCGATTTTGAATCTGTCGAAGATGCATTACTAACTTTCAATACATCCAACAAAAATATATAATTGATTAAAAATTTATAATATAAGAATAAAAATTTATATAAATATAATAAATTAAGTTGTATGTTTATGATATTTTTTTCTAATTCTAATCATCTACCAAACTAAACCCTTGTTATTTAAAAAGTTATATATGAGTTCTTTTTAAAGAGATATTCTACTCACAATTTTCTATCAACTCTACTACTCGTCTACTCCCCATCTCTCTCTCTTTCAATTATGACTCAGCTTGATTCCGAATCACTAAATTCTACTAACTCCCTCGGAAATAACGACCGGAAAATCGTATGCGAAACCCTAGCAATAGCCGGCGCCGGCGTCCCACCAGAAGAGCTTCCACCGGACTTCCCACCGGAATCATTCTGCTTGTCAAAAGAAGCCGAACTCGATTGGTTTGATCGTAACGCATTTCTGGAACGTAAAGAGTCTGGTAAAGGTAACAGTTCACATTCAATGAATGTATCTTCGAATTTGAATTCGAGCTCGCAACGAGTACCATTGACTTTAAAAACAAAAACTACTTTTTTCGGATTACCGAAAAGCAGTAGCTCCGTTGATCCGAAGAGAAAAACATGTAAACCAGTGAATATACGTTTTTTTCCGACGAAACGGTCTGAATCGGCGTTGAAAGCGGTTGCTGAACCGGAACCAGTATCGCCAAAGGTTTCATGTATGGGAAGAGTGAGATCGAAGAAAGGTCGTAAAGGATCAGCATCATGTGAACCGGGTTCAACGAAATGTGAGATATCTACATTACAGAGATCAAAGAGCAGTAAAGCGCCGCCGGTTAAAAGGAAAATCAGAATTTATTCACGTGTACTTTCATTGTTGGGATTCAGTCGAAGGAACATCAAACCGGTAATGGCTAGTACAGAGAAAATGCATGATTTCGTACCTGAAGAAGAACCGGTTCAGCATAGAAAGAGTAATGCCTTGTGTGATGAACCGGTTCAGCGTAGAAAGAGCAATGCCTTGAGAATTGCGGTGAGTGATGAACCGGGAACCGGTCCAACCGGTTTAGGAGGGATGATGCGGTTCACATCGGGCCGGAGATCGGAATCATGGGCCGCCGAGGAGATAGATACAGTGTTGTCGGAGTTGGGTTCAGATCGGAAAGTGGTGGGGGTCCACTAATGGAAGAAATTGAATTTCCAAGTCAATTAGCGCGGTAAAATTGACTTTGAAAGGTTGTTAATCCGACGTGGCAGTAAAATTTACGATATTTTTACTTTTTTTTATTGTTCTTAAACCAATATATTTTTTTGTTTTCAATTTTTGTTGGTTTAATTAGTTATGTGAGAATTATAATGTAAATTTTTCTTGAACAAAGTAGGTAGTATTATCCATAAATACCTGAATGTTACGTAAGTACAACTAGTATAACGATATACGTAGTGTAATTTTTCAAATAAAATCTGAAAAAGATAGTATATGTAGAAATTTTATTTTAATTACCCATAGAAATTAAAAAAAGTATTTCTAATAAAATCTCAATTTAAATAAAATTAAATAGTTCAAACTGCTTATAAATGGAATGTAGGGTTGTGATAGCAACAATAACTAAAATAATGAAAAACTGAGAGTTTACGGAACAAGAAAAGTAATAATAACGAAATCATGTAAAACTCGAAATGCAAAAAACTATTAAAAGCTGAAATTAAAATCAAGAAATTACGAAAATAGTATTAATACTACTAGTAAGAAGGAAGGCACCACAAAGCCTATTATGATAGTTATATAGAGTTATGCACGTATTAAATTAATATAATTAAAGTGATCGCGCTGTTTTAGTTAACTGTTATTGCTTCGTGTTTACATATACTCTTTTAAACAATGAAAAGAAAAGAACAAATCAAGCAACTCTTAAAATTTGGAAAGACTGGTATAATATTGATTGATTTTTGAAGTACTCCAATATTTAGCATGTTCAATATACTGACATACTACACATTTTACATATTTAATAAAATTATCCGTACGTAACAGAGAATCTATATTTTTCTTACTTGGCAAACCAAAAGATTCATTAGTTTAACTTCATTATATAGTACTATGAATTTTCACTTAATTAATATTAATATAGAAATATATAGATAGCAATAGCATCCAAAGAAACAATGCCATAAGCTATTAAAATTCGAGCTTATGCTACTCCCTCCGTTTTAAAAAAATGACATACTTTATTTTTTAATTCATTTAAAAAAAATAATTTTTTTTCTTTTTTGATAATATTTTAATTTCAACTTTTCACATGACATGTTTAAGACTACAAAATTAAACAGTATTTTGATGTATTTAATATAAATTTAATTTAAGATCACAAAATTTAAAAATTTTATTTATTTTTTTAAATTTTGTGTTAAGTTACAGTAAGTCATTCGTTTTTAATTGAAGGAAGTATTACAATTTAAATTTTAATTTTCTTTGGAGTTAGACAACTTTGAATATTGTGACACACATATATATATATTGATATTTGTTGCATGTAGATCCAAGTGGTGAAAAGGATTTAACTACTGTATACTTTTGACGGTGTACCAGTTTTCAACACTATAAATA
The DNA here is from genome assembly GCF_002878395.1 of Capsicum annuum. Classification (NCBI taxonomy): domain Eukaryota; kingdom Viridiplantae; phylum Streptophyta; class Magnoliopsida; order Solanales; family Solanaceae; genus Capsicum; species Capsicum annuum. Next base: position 210,022,270 of record NC_061120.1, read on the forward strand.
TAAAATATAATTATAGTTAAATGTCCAAAGTAATATCCAATTGATTTTAATTCACTAATTTTTTAATTAAATTTTTATTTTGACATGTCAAAAAAAATATTTTTTTATTTTATCTTTAACATTAATTATTTTAGCTATAAATTATAATTAAATGTTCAAAGTAATACCTTCTCTGTTCGTTTTTACTTATCATTAGTTTCTTAATTTAATTTCTACTTTTACTTATTATTTTTGACATATCAAAAAAGAAAATTTCTTTTTTAAATTCTATTTTATCCTTAATATTAATTATTTTTCTTTAATTTAATTTTAAGATAAAATATAAACATCATTTAATAAAAATATAATGATAAAATAGCTATATTATTAATTATTTTTTTTAATAAATATGTCAAGTCTAAATGTGATAAGTAAGACTAACGATAAGAAAGTAATAGTAAGCTAATGACCGAAAAAAAGATATTATGACAACCACCACAACACATTAAATTTAATCTCACAAAAATTAAAATTTTAAAAACATAAATTTTACACTTTAATTTGAAGATAAAAATGTTATTTTCTATAAATTCAAAAAACATGCAAATAGGGGGAAGAGGTTTGAAGTAATGGGAGCCAAAAAATCGTACACGTGGAAGACATAACTGAGCCTCATCACATGAATATGCTACACAGGCGCTGCTTCCACGTTGGTCTGATATTTTTTGCAAATAAACAATTAAACTCAATTATGCACAAAAAATAAATATAAAATTCAATGTTATATGAATTATTTATAACGATTTTTTTTTTTTATATAAAATTAAGTGAATTTGTTATCAAATATTTTTTTATAAATATCTACTAAGTCTCTTGAAACATACACTATAGTGCTATGTTTGCATTTTCTTGTTTTTACTCTTTTGTAACAATAAGTTGGTTTGAGGTAGATTGATGAAACGTAGTATTATTTTATAGTTGTATCGTCTTTGTTAGGGTGTGTTACTATGTATTGTTGTGGTACTCTCTGTTGTTTATTGTATTTTTATTATATTTTTAGAGTGTTTTTTATCTTAAAACGAGAATTTATTTGAAACAACTTCTCTACCACATCTTTGATATAATGTGTATAATGTGTACACTTTATCCTTTCAAGACCCCTTTGTTGAAATACGTTGAATGTGTTGTTGTCACCTAAAACATACATATATTATAAGAGCATGGATAAAAATTATCGAATTCAATTTAAAGTACTAGTATCAAAAAGTAATAATTCCTTAAACTATAGCATATATACTTATATGTTTTTATCAAAAAAATATACATATACTTCTATGTTTAATCAGAAAATTTATAGGGCAAAGTGGTAATATAAAACAAAATAAAACATTGGATGAGGTTGCAAAAGGGAAAAAAAAAATATTATTTGAATGAGGATGCAAAAGGAAAAAACATATTATGGAAATAAACATTTAACAATAAATAGAAGATTACAGATCACAAAAAGAAAAATAAAGACAAAATAAATGTCACCATCTGTTGGTACTTATGGTAATGGGGTGGGGGAACAAGGGATATATGAAAATCAAACGTTGATTAGACTGTCTATTTGTTATTAAACTCAAATCTCTCTCTCTCTCTCTCTCTCTATATATGGTGAAAGTATCACCCTCTTAGGATTATACTTGAAGGTTGTAATATTATCCGGAGAAAGTCAAATTAATTCAATAAGTAGGCATTCAAATTAATTCAATAAGTAGACATTCTACCAAATGAAAATCCTAAATATATATATAGTTTTTAAAAGATATTTAGTGAATTTTTAATATAAAAAATAATTAAATTAAACTTACTGAGTTATTGATTTTAAAAAAAAAACAGTAAGTCGACTCCTGATTAGAAGATGGAAACAAAACATTATTATATAAATAATTGACTCAAATTTCAAGTCATGGGCGTTTTCATTGTCATTTAGGATGAAATTATTTAAATAATACCAATTCATGAAGGGTCCAACACGTTATCTCCCTTTCCTTTTCAAAATTTATGTTTGTTTTTTTAAATCCTAATTTGTCCATCAAAATAAGAGTATGATTAAAGTAATTAATAAGACTAAGTGTAGGAAATAAATAAACCTAGTATTGGATAAAAGTGTTAAAATTGATATGACACTAATATATTTAACATATTTTTACAAAGTGAGAATTGGGATGATAGAGTCTACGCAATTAGTAGCTCTATCTCAGAGTCACAGGTGTAGAGATTGGAGAGACAATTTCTGATAGAACCTCACTCAAAATCAGAGGCGGAGCTAGCCTTCTTTAGGAGGTTCGGCCGAACCCTCTTCGACGAAAAAATATACTATTTATATATGATTAAAATTATTTTTTTATGTGGTTATAGTAGGTGTTGAACCCTCTTCGACTGAGTTTTCTTTGAATATTGAACCCCTCAGTTGAAATCCTGACTCCGCCTCTGCTCAAAACAAAAAAATACAGTTTAGAAAAAGTTAAACTTATACTTTGACTTATTTAAACTCATAAACACTTTTAAATAATATCAAATACATAAATAACTAAAAAATACTTTTATAAGTTAGTTAAACCAATTTATAAGTCTATTGCGTGTTAAATACATGCATACTATAGTTGTGCTTGCTAGCTCATCTATGTAAGTACAGGTCATAATTAGGAAAAAAGAAACTCTTAATTTAGTCAATTTCATATATACGTTTTAATTTTGTGTTTCATAAGCTTTTCTCTTTTTTGTTTTTGATTTTCCGTCCAGCGTGTCCGATGTTCATTAAGTTCAACTAATTCGAATTCGCATAGAAAGGCAAAGCATTTTCTATCTAAAATAATTCTATACCCACAATTCAAATACGAGACTTCTGATTAAAAATAAAAATAAAAAAATACTTATCACTCCACTGCCACAAACAATCTTTGGTGGTGCATGTTTCATGAGCTATAGCTAATGGTTGAAGAAATGAAAGAACAATAATGGGACTTAACTAGAAGTTGTACATTTTTTCAAACTCCATATTTTCAATATTCACAGTATAATATTCTCTCCCTTCTTTTTTTACTAGCTAGTGGCAATTTGAATTTGACACAATTACTAAAATATAGTATAATAATTGACATGATCAGTTTGCCACATTATTTTTTTTAGTTGATCATGGTCAGTATTAGGTCTTGAAAAAAAATAGTTTGGGCAATAAGTAATTAACTTAAAAGGTAAAATTTGAAAAAATAATTATATTTTTCTTGATACGTTAAAAGTCGCAAGTAAAAATAAAAATCTACTTTTAAAATAATGAACAAATAAAAGTAGCTACTCTCCATTTTAAAATACTTATCACAAACTTTCACTTGAAAGTCAAATAGAGTAATATGGATTTTTACCAATATCTAAGAAGTAATTTTCACATTAGGCCAAATCCATTGATTGCTTTCTAAACTTGACACGATCTTTCACTTAGACACCTCAAGTGAACGATGTTCATTTTTGACACCTCAAGTAGCTATAAATATGTCATTTTGACACTTTTTTGCTGACATGACAAAGAGAGTGTATTACACTCTCTATAGGCGCGTGAATGATGAAATTTAGTCGATTTTTATTTTTTTCCTCTTCTTCTTCTTCTTCTTCTCCTAAATTACTCCAATCATTTTTCATACTTTTTCACCAGTTCCCCACCTTTGCATCAACCTTAAACTCAAATAAGTTCTTCAAATCTCAATAGTTATAGTCCCACTCTCTCAACACTATTATTTTTTAATTTTTTGATTAAAAAAAATCATCTTTTCATCATAAAAGAAAAAAAATTCTAGACTCAAAATTATTTTTTTTGATCACCAATGGCAAATTCATTGACAATTAGTGTTGGTCATCAATGACGGTCGAATTCATTGAAAATTATTTTTGTTGAAAATTAGTCACCGACGCCTTCATGATGATTTGTTGTTGCAGAAAATTTCAATCAAGAGAAAAGTAAGGAAATTTTGCTATTGCAATCACAATTACTTATGACCATAATCCGCAGCATTAGTTTATGGGGAAGGGGGTTGCTGCAGCAACCTTGGGGTGGTAGTGGGGTGACAGCAATCTTGTGGTGGTGGTGGGGTGGGGGTACTTGGAGAAGATGGTGATGGTGGGGGTTATTTATTTATTGATTTTTTATTTAAAATTAAAGTTAATTATTTAAAAATTAATTTTTTAAATTATAATTTATTTAAAATTATTATTTTAAACAAGAACGCCACATGTTTTTTTTAACTGGTGGTATGCCATGTCAGCAAACGTGTGTATTACACACTTTATAAAATCAGTTGATTGTAAAAAAAAGTGTCAAAATGATACAGTTAATAACTGGTTGAGGTGTCAAAAATGAACATTATCCACTTGAGATGTCTAAGTGAAAGATGGTGTCAAATCAGGGGGCTGGCGATGGGTTTGGCCTTTACATTATATTGGTATGAGGATACTTTTAATTTATTATACTTTTCATATGATTTTTGCATATTTAAGTTTTAATAATTAATTTCATTTAATTTAATTTTAAAAATTAATTAAATTAATTATTGAAAAAGAATGGGACAGTTATTTTAAACGGAGGAAGTAACTATGTTCCTATTCGTTGATAGGAACGAGGTATTGCATACAGTATATCTTTTGTTTATCTACACACGCAAATAATTGCATTATTGGTAGATAAGTTCAATTGTGGCAGGTACCATGTTTTTTTTTTTGGTAAGAGCAGGTACCATGTTTTCTAACTACATGTTTGTGGATGGATGGTTGAGCTATAGTATTTAATTATTTTTTGAATTTTATTAGTATTGTTAAATTTTATTAATATGAAATGAAGAACAGTACTATCTGTAACGATCAATTTGGTAATTGTGATCTTGTTTCTAACTTTATTTTTCTAAAATCTCAATCATACTTTTTATTTTAATTTTATTTTTCTCTTTACCATACTTTTTGTTTATTATAACTTTACCTTTTATCCTACCTTTTTTTTTTTTTTTTTGTAACATTATAAGCTTATTCTTCATATTGTTGGTGCATGATACAACAACAACAAACTTAGTGTATTCCCACATAGTGAAGTCTAGAGAGGGTAAGATGTACGCAGACCATACCTCTACCTCTAAAGAAGTAGAAAGGTTGTTTCCGATAGACCCCCGGCTCGAGATACGGAATAATAAACAAATTCATAGTAAAACATGGAACAAGATGACATAACATAAATACGACACCCACAAGTAATAGTAAACAGAGAAAGTAAACAGATTCGTAATAAAGCATGAAACAAGGTATCATAACAAGAATAATTCCCCCACCAAGTAATGCCCTACACTAGCGACCCAAACTGACCCTAGCCTTCTGCCCTAATTCGCGTCCTCCAAATTTTCCTATCTAGGGTCATGTCCTCAGTGAGCTGTAACTGCTCCATGTCCCGCCTAATCACCTCTCCCCAGTACTTCTTCGGTCTACCCCTACCCCGCCTAAAACCATCCAAAGCTAGCCTCTCACACCTACGAACCGGGACATTCATGCCCCTTCTCATCACGTGTCCGAACCATCTCAATCGGACTTCCCGCATCTTATTCTCCACTGAAGTCACACCAACCTTCTGCCTGATAGTCTCATTCCGAACTCTATCCCCCCTAGTCAGCCCACACATTCAACGCAACATTCGCATTTCCGCCACCTTCATTTTTTGAATGTGGGAGTTCTTAACTAGCCAACACTCCGCTCCATACAACATGGCCGGACGGACTGCCACCCTGTAGAATTTGCATTTAAGCTTGGGCGGCACCTTCTTATCACACAACACCTCCAAAGCGAGCCTGTTGGTGCATGATGTTGATATGAAATGATACAATTTATTCAAATGTTATATTTATTATCAAAATAGCATGATTCATTATGATATGATATGATACATTATGAAATAATATGTCGCAACTAAAAAACATCCAAACAAGGTAGAAGAACTCAGAAGATAGTAGAAACATGAATTAAAGCAGTTTAGCCAAATTTACTACAAAAAGCAGAAAATTAAAAGTTGCAATAAAGTTTATTTACTACGGTAATGTTGGAAAATGAAAATTTGCCAGCAGAAAGGAAAACGCATTCAGACGAATGGGGAAAAAAACGTTTTAAGTTTTGATTGAATTTATCTTTAGTGGAACATAACTTATTTAGAAATTGAATGCAATAAATAGACAAGATTATCCCTCGAATTTTTTTCTGCATCCTTTCCAATATACTATATGGAAGGTATTTTTGTATTTTTTTTTTAGAATTATGCGATTCATACTATTTTTAATATATCAAATCAAACACTGCAAAAGAAAAATACAAGCATAACTAATGCAAGCATAGTTGACAAAAGCATTACCAATATACCATATTTTACATTATTCTTATACACTCTACCCAACGATCCCCTAAAGTTTTGTCCTTTAGCAATTGAATTTATGTTTAATGAGACAAAAATTTTTTAAAAATTGAAGTCTCGTTCGAGCATTTGAAATGAAAGTGAAGAGTTAGCAAAAAAAATGTGAGTGCCCCTGCACTATACAGATGGCTTTTAGACGGTAGGGTTGGGGCTTGAGGCAAATTCAAAAAAAGCGGCCGATTACTCATATTAGTTCTCGCATCCCTGTGCCCAAAAGGATGGGCGAGTTCAATTTGCATGTTCATCGATCGGGTGGATCTATATGCTTCGTGCTATTAGGCTTTTTAGGAAAGTTCCCCTCTGCCTATATAGTGAGCTCGATTCCAGCTATAGCTCTTAAGGGGCATGTAGCCGTAGCCGGGAACTCTTCTTTTTATCTTATTCTTTGGTCAGACTGATAATCTTGTGAAATGTTATGATTCAAAAATATAAATTTATACCCGTCAAAAAAATTATTTCTTATTATGAGTAGCACCAATTAAAGGCCAACACAAAATAGTGAATAAAAGTGCAAATGATCACCCCAATATGTGTGCCCTCGAACATTTGGATCGTCTAGTATGGTACGTAAAGAAAAATTAGAACCTGATAATTTAAGTTCTCTATACTTATTACTTGATGAACTTATATGAGATTGAAGCATAGTTATTGTTATATACTAATTCGATGAATTATCTGTTCTCTATAAAGTTGGACCTAATAAAAGATTATGTGTAACAACACCAAAGCAAATACTCATGGTACAATTTCATCTTCTTTTTGATGGTGTAAGTCATGAGTCTACAATGGATTGTTCAGCCCCTTAAATCAATCTCTACCCCCAAAATTGGATATGATGTTTGGATATGATTTCAATTAGTTTCATCAGCACACGTATCAGGTAATTATGTCCAAAGACTTGCTTATAGATACTGTTATGGACCTAATATAATCAATTGCTAAATAAAATATGTATCCCTTTTAGCAGTTTAAACTTTAGATGAGGCGATCATACAATTCATTATAGAATCAAAGCATGTGAAAGTCCTAATACAAGTCTCATCGTTATCTATTGTTGAAAGTATTCAAAGTGGGTTGAAAACTATGAAATTTCAATTCAATTCCCATTGGTTGTAAAAATCACAAAGTGATTTCTTCACATTTGTTCGAGCTACCCGATATCATCAAAATAGTTCAGGTAAAAACAAACTGGTCTAAACACCATGATTATAAGAAAAAAAAAAAAAAAAAGGAACACTTGAATTAGTATGTAACTTAGTTCCTAAGATCGAGTAAATGCATGAGAGTGTGTCACCAGTATTAGAATATCAAAATTGCAGAGAAACCCAACGTTTTGTTGCGAATTTGATTCCAAAGCACTGATTTGATCAAGTTTAGAGACACAAATTGAAACTTGCCATGTGCAAAACTTTGTTCTTTTTGAATGATAATCAAGTTAAAATAATATGGACCAACACTCTTAAGTTCCAATAGCATAAACGATTAGAGGGTCCTAATTGTGTAGCAATGAGTATCAAATGATAACATATATATATATATATATATATATATATTCTCAAAGCTGGATCAGATTACACGAACCTCGATTAGTTTTACAGAATACCTATTATCTCTACTTGTAGCATCCGCATTAGATTGCACGTATCTTGACTAATTCTATAGAAACTTGTTATTTCCGATAAGAATAGGTACATTAAGAAATCACCTAGCTAGTATTGTTTCCTCAACTCACGGGGCCGAACAATTGCCCTGATAGCCAGCCGGGTATAGATTGCGCGCTTAAGACCATCCATTTTTTAGACTAGTTAATTCGACATGTGAGTTGTGACACACTCCTTGATGGATCCTTGTTAAGCAATTTAGACTGTACTCATTCTAATTACCAGACTCGTTAGTTCGTTATTGTCAGTACCTGCCATGTGTCATGATTAAGTACTTCGCGACACCTGCTGATATTTGAACCTGAGATTCTTATAATATTTGATTTATGCATAAAGGTGCATTTGGCTCTTAACTTAAAAGTGCATAGTTCAATTCTCACAAAGACCTTAATTTCCTCCCTTCCTTTAGACTTTCCCATGAAGTTTTAAGGTAGGGTCTTTGGCTTGAATTGAAGTGACACCTACATAATACAAGTGGGCTTCTAAAGGTGGTGAACCCGTACCATCAAAGGTTGTGGTGAGATAGATAGAATCCTTCCACCCGTAAATGAATAAATTTTCCTTATTCGGAAATTCAAAACGAGTACTGAAGACTGGGTAGGAATCTAAATCTAAAGAAAAGGGGTGCATTAAGCAAACATAATGAAGTGCTACTAGCTCTAATAGAATATATGGTCTCAAAGAATCTATTTAGTGAAAACAAGTAAAGCTTAACCACACAAATATAAGATAGATGGATTTTCCTGTACACTTATCCCATGGTTGGTTGGGATAAAATTCATGGAATAACTCATCCCGGGATTGTAGTGTTATTTTTATTCCTTCTTGAGAGTGGGATAACTAATCCCGGAATAGCTACTCTAATCCGGGGATAACTTGTTTCCCTACCAAACGACCCCTTAGAGTTAGGTCAAGACTCCATTTTTCTGTAGGATTGAAATCTTACACTTACACTATGAGATATATAAGCATAAAGAGCAGCCCCGTGTACTAAAGTTTCGGCTATGTGCCGGAGAAGGGCCGAACCACAAAGGTTTATTGTACTCTGCCTTACGCACGTTTCAGCAAAAAGCTATTTCCACAGCTTGAACCCGTGACCTCCTGATCAGTTGACAACAACTTTAATAGAAAAACTAAAATTATAAATAAATAGTTTTTTTGTCAAGACTCCATTTTCTGTCACAGTTTCCTTATCAAAGCAACACCATATGCCTGTGACCAGCAGACCTTGATTATTCTACCTTTATGTTCTTTTTTTTGTCTCTTTTCTAGCATAAGCAAAACAAAGATAGATATATCTCAAAGCACTAAAAATGTTTGGCTAATTATATTGGAGGATAAAATGAAAGATTATATGCATGTTGTTGATTGTTTAGGAGCATCTAAACATATATTACTACTAAGTAACATGCAATCAACTATTCTTATTTCTGCATTAGTTGGAATCGCATAATATGAACACGAATAAGTATTCATCCTACGACTATGTTTTCGATTAATTTTATTCAGGTCCATTTCATTCGAATGCGAAATATCGACTAAGAAATTCTTGACCTTGTAATGAGTACGACTAATGGCTTCAGTTTTGAGTTAAGATTCTAAAATTCCATTCCCCAGAATCCAACTTTATATTATCCCTTTACCTTACAGAGAATATCATTCTGTGGTCATTTCTATCTTTTTTTTTTTTTTAAATCAAATTTTAGCCAATCATTGCCTAAATGATTGATTCTAAATGCTCTTATCTTCCTTTATTTGTGAGTTTCATCTTGTTTTTTCAAAGTAAAAATTAAGTTAACCTCAAAAAGGAAATGGAAGTACAAGAAAGAACAAGAGCACATGTTCTCTTCTTTAAAGTGGAGAATATATCATTTGCAAATAACACAGTAGAGGATAATTAGAGGATGGTACTAGCTCTAAACTGTATGTCCAAAGAGAGAAGTAGCAGTCATAGTCCAAAGGATAAGTACATTACCTTTTGTTTCACATTCTAGTAAGTTACCCCGTGTGTAGGTGAATATTTTTTAATGTATACATAATGATGTTTAATCTCGAGTCAAGGGTCTGTTGGAAATAGTCTCTGTACCTCCTAGGTAGGGGTAAGGTTTGCGTACACCCAGTGGCGGAGCCAGGATCTTTATCAAATATAAAGGAGTAAAACCACGTAGAAGGCAAGGGGAGTCAATATAGTATGTATCTTTTATCTAACTACACAATGTAATTTTCCTTGAATACATGTCGCTCCGCCACTGCCTACACCTACACACCCTAGACCCCACTTTGTGGGATTACATTGGATATGTTATTGTTGTAACCTCATTAACACAAGGGAAGCTTCTAGTGGAGAGACAACTTACAAAGGGAGCTCAGAAAATGGTTCATGGATTTGATGCCTATATGTGACTTTTTAGCATTTTTCAAATCCTGCCTCTGCCGCTGCCCCTGCCCCTGCTAAGTTTTCAAAGAGACATGATATGAAAGTCATGACATGGTTGTAGCAGTAATGGTTTGATATGGAAACATAAAACAACTTATAAATCTCACATATCATCAATCAAAAGTTCATTTTTACGATAACAGAAGGAAGACTTGGAACATAAAAAATAGAAAACAATTCAACGCTTATCAAATGACAGTTTGTCCAGATGAATAACATTACACACAATTTTCCTGAATTTGTTTACCTCGAGAAGAGAAGAGCTTCCAATTTGCAGTCCTCTCTGTTCATTCTTGCCTTTGGAGAAGCTGAGGTGGTCCCTTGAAAAATTGAGAGTAGAGTACTTAAAGAAAGAATTCTTCTACACAAGTTTCTGCATATATACATAGAAACATATTAAAGAAAAGAGACTCTAGATAATATATTTCAATATGTCTAAGCCTTTATGGACAGAGTCGCTTAGTACATATGCTGATGAGAGGTAGTGAGTACAAGTCCCAAGAAAACTATATTACTAAGTACCACTTTCATCGCGCAGACTAGTCTGGTTATATCCAACGAGTTAACATCAAGACTTTGGAAACTCTTAATATTTATCAATGATCAATGATAAGAAGCAAACCATAAGCATAACATAAGTTATTTATCATCATAACTAGCAGCTGCTCATATCATAACTATCATTCTAGCAAAATAGTAGAGATTCTTTCGCCACTTTAAGTGAAGGTTGTTATAGATTCCTTTAAACTGCATACAAAATGTATTTCCTCCAAACTCCATAAAATATTCTATCATATCAGAATCAACTGATTCTTTTATATTTTCTGCAAAAGTTCAACCGGAAACAAATATGCATATCATTTTCAAAGACGAGGAGTTTTCACTTATTTACTATCAAATTGTACCTAATTAAACATACATGACATAAGACTAACCAACAATAATGTCGATTTCTTTTCTTCCCTTTGGATGCCTGGATTTCTTAATTATGCAATGCAATAACTTTATTTTGGTTTACAACTGCAGATTTTAACGTGTATTATCAATAGCTATGGGTAAGCCTAGGCACCATTGTGTAGCATTCGAATTTATTCTGCATTGGCGGTTCATCAGTTGATAATATTCTTTCTTATTTTAATACGCTGTATTGATATCCAGGATTTAATCCATTAGCCAAAACATGAAATGAATGGTGTGGCATGCTTTTCAACTAACATATAATAGCCATTAAATTAAAATTAGAAGGACTGATCCAAGATAATTTTCAAAGTTTAAGTGATCTCGAGGATCGATTCCTTGATTGAAAAAAGATCACAAAAACAGAAACAAGATTCTCCATTGAAAAAATTATCCAATGTAATCATCTATATCTATACAGTAGATTGAAATGCTGCACAGTTCAATTTATACTAGACAGCTGCATACGGTATCAAGACTCTCTCTCTCTCTCTACGCACGCCATACTCTTTTTTAAACATTATATTAGTCCCTAAATTATTCCTATCAGCAAACATAATAAAGCAAGATATACACTTTTAAAACAAAGTAAACGAGGCAGAGATGCAAAATGCGCTAAGCCTTTCAAAGCAGCTTTAGTGTGAGTTCCCTAATTATCCCTAGAAAAACTTAACAGATAAAAGAGAAGGGTAAAAGAATTTCACAAAATTAGCATGTTTGGTTATTGAAGAAAATAGAACTATGAATTATAGACAAAGTAACCTGTATCCTTATATTGCGTATGGCTTAACCCATAAACAGGCACGAAAGAATGTAAAAAAGTTATCTTATAAGGCCAGGATATATAGATTCATCAAGGGTACTTCTAAAACCAGTTACGACTTAAGTCAAGTGAAAGGTAAATTGGGATCTGCCAGTTGCGAGTTGTCATGTTTTCCATCAAACAAGTATGGAAGTACATTCCTTTATTTCTTCTTTTAGGAAGGGGTCCCAATGCTTTGGAGGTGGCCATTTCATACCAATAAAAGAATATAAAATTTTACATGGAGGTCCTCTTTTCTCCATTTTAGGGCTATCCACGCAGAATAAGTACCAAATTTACTGAAGGAGAGAACAAGAAAGTATTCTTCATTTGATTCCTAGCCTTCAGACAAAGCGAAGAAGCATCTCTCCACTATATCGTTTTATTTTATTTCTTCTTCCCTTTTCAATACTCACGTATTGTACAATAGCGTAGAATGGAAAGAGTGCTTAAGATATTCAGGAAGTTTCATATCACTTGATACATGCCAAGATGTTGCATTAAAATCATTAACCATCCAAAGCTGGCATGCTTGTGCCTATACGTGAAAAAAACTGCCTACCCACTTCTGATGAAAAAAATCATTCAAGACTTTCAAGGGACAGTATGCTTAAAATATTAGATGATTCTTTCCTTACACAAGAAATGAATATGTGTAAGTATAAATCTAGAATGCCGAAAGAAAAGCATGACATGGCTTGACAGACAAATAAGAAGCAAAATATTAGTAGCAGAGGATTTGATACATCACGAGGTTTAGAAAATCCAAGACATTAGATTATCTCCTTTTGCCAAGATAAGGTATGGTCAATCTACAACAACAACAGCGACATACCCAGTGTAATCCCATAAGTGCGGTCTTCAGAGGGTAGAGTGAGTGAGTGTATGCAAACCTTACCCCTACCTAAGAAGGTAGAGAGTCTGTTTCTGATAAACTCTTGGTTCAAGAAAAAGCATATCAATGCTATAGTCAATCTGACATGATAGAATATGCATTCTCAACTAAGTGCACGTACCACATGTCCACAACTAAACAAACTGAAACAAAAGGAAAAATGTATTATTTCTTTTTGTTTGGGTTTTCAATAGGAGAAGCATCTCAACCATTTTCCTACGTATCTTTTCGCCTTTTCTTACTTGCATGTATCTAATACCCAGTACTAGATGCTCCAGTCAACAGAATCTTCCATTTGAAAGGTAGGTGGTTTTGTAGGTTTCAGGACATCATAGATAGTGGATTCTCCTATCTCCGTCAGGGAAAAAAATATTCCCCTATTAGTTCTTGGAATATGGTTCCAAACTTTGCTAGATAAAGAATATGTGTGCATAGGAAAAAGTCTATGGTGGATCAATTCCTGTACCTATTGTAAGGTGTGTAAGTGTTTCAGGAACTTATAATGCAGAGGAATATATATAATGCATAGTGCCTTTCCCTTAGATTAGAAAGCGAACGTGCATTCAGGACCCACAAATGTGTAAAACTGGAAGGGCAAGATTTTTTTTCTTAAGCTTGAATGAAAATTAGATTGGTCTAGAGTAAGAAGCGAATTCAGGATTTAGAGTCAGTGAGTTCAGAATTATAATACACGTACTTTAAATGAGTTGAACCCGCAGAACCTGTCCTAGATCCACCTTATCTAGTTCTGGTAGGCCTGTCCAAGATGCTATGCCTAATGGGCTCCTTACGAAGACAACTGTTTTTGTGAATTTGGTCAAAGAAAATCAAGGAGATAATAGAGCAGACAATTTTATTTAACCATATGGAAAACAATGTTATATACTGTGAAGAATAGTAAAGAATCATTACTTGCAATTCAAGAGTAAGACAAGACTGGAGCCACTGAACCTGAAGCGACATCAGATTCCCTCTAGGTACGCGATAAATACTTTTACTCACCCATCCTGCCTATAAATCTTACCATAAGACTCATTCGCTGATAACCAAATATTCATATCCAACGCCAGAAGATGTACCATCATCACCACCAAGCTACCAACATGCACTCTTCGACAAGAATGTCTTTCCCAGAAAGGCATCTGTTCCTGCAAGGCGGGAATGCCAACGGAGACTCAGGACTTGTTCTTTCAACTGATGCTAAGCCAAGATTAAAATGGACGCCAGACCTTCATGAGAGGTTTATAGAAGCAGTTAACCAACTTGGTGGGGCAGACAGTAAGTGTACACAAATATGTTAATTTGGATAAGCACCAGATGTAATGCTGTTTCTCACTGAGATAATTAAATATCCACCATTCTTCTATTGCAGAAGCCACGCCAAAATCAGTTCTCAAACTTATGGGGATCCAGGGATTAACCTTGTACCACTTAAAGAGCCATCTTCAGGTTAGTTTTTATTCACTCCATGGTTTACA
>NC_061120.1:210039953-210073133 GCF_002878395.1 Capsicum annuum
AGCAACATAGGTTTACAAAATTACATGTAAAGAAACTAGACATTTCAGTTATTTTTGCGTTGCAATGAAAATCTTATCTTCTATTTTGTCTGGCAGAAATACAGACTAAGTAAGAACCACCATGGACAAGCAAATTCTAGTGGGGACAATAAAGCTGGTAAGAAATCGAGCACTTTTCAAGAATATATAAACCCAAGAAGCTTCTTGTACACAGAGAGATAGAACGTTCCAAAATTTATTGTTTGTAAATCATTGTAGCAGCAAGTATGGAGAAAATATGTGAGAGCACTGGAAGTCCTACGAGCAATCCAAGCATTGCATCCCAACCAAACAAGTAAGAACTAACAAAAAATTGAGTTGTTAATATCATCCTACTTCATGTCTGAACCGTACCTTACACTATAGCAACCGTTTTTTTTTCCTTGTCCAGCAATATACCAATAAGCGAAGCAATACAAATGCAAATTGAGGTCCAAAGAAGGCTTCATGAGCAGCTTGAGGTAAGAAACTGTTACAAACTTAACTTGCATAAGAGATGTTAGAAACATAAATTGCCAATGCAAAAAATGTAAGTAGAAAAAGATGAGTCCTCCTGTGTCAAAATCCGAAGAAAAGCTAGAAGCAATACATTATGGCAGTTTTATAAGGCATTTTCATTTTCATGAAAGACGACTTCACCAGTTAATTGATAACCAGAAACGTATTTCTCATAGTTGAGTTAGAACAATACAACAAAATGATCGCTTGATCATGTAGTTGAACAGTTCTAGTCGTATACAGTGCTTTTGTTATAAGAATTAACAATTTAACAATGTGACCCCTCCATAAAGTTTTCTTCTAGCCAAACTTTACTAGTACCGGTAAATTTTTGTTACCAGTTTCGAATGATGCCAAATTGAACTCAAAAATTCCTGGTCCAAGACAGTGCTTTTGTTTAAAGACAAAGATCTAAATTATGACTCTGCAATCTGCATAGGTTTTCTTCTAGCTAAAACATTACAAGTCGATGAAAAGTTTTCCTTATTGTCTTCTAAATTAGGCCTAATTGAACTGATTAGGTGCAACGACATTTACAGCTAAGGATAGAGGCTCAAGGGAAATATTTGCAGGCTGTGCTCGAGAAAGCACAAGAAACTCTTGGAACACAAAACTTGGGAACAATTGGATTAGAGGCAGCCAAGGTTCAACTATCGGATTTGGTATCCAAAGTATCCAACCAATGTCTAAATTCTGCATTTTCGGAAATACAAGAACTTTCAGGATTTCACACCCCACAAACACAAGCAACCCAACGGTTAGCAGATTGTTCGCTGGATAGCTGCTTAACCTCCTCTGAAGGCCCCTTGAGAGACCTGCAGGAAATGCATAATAACCAAGTTGGGCTGAGGACTTTAAACTTTGGACCATGTACAGAAGATATTGAAAATCAGGCGAGGTTACATCGGACTGATCTAAGATGGCGTGACGACCTCAAGGAGAACAGATTGTTTCCCAAAATGGATGAGGATACAGAAAAAGAATTTGCCAAAGAGACAAACTGGAGCAACTTATCAATGAACGTTGGAAGCCAAGGAGGAAATCGGAATGTTAACAGTAGCTACGTTGATGGACGACTTAATGGAATAGATGCAGACATCAAACTTTTTCACCAAGCTCCAACAGACAGAAGTGATTCAACGAAACCAGAGAAGCAAGTGTCACCACAAGAGTATAAGCTGCCTTACTTTGCTCCGAAGCTGGACCTAAACACGGATGACCAAACTGATGCTGCTTCTAGTTGCAAGCAACTTGACTTAAACGGTTTCAGTTGGAACTAAGAGCTCCCAACTCCACATAGAAGGAAAAACATGAGAAATTTTGTCTGAGACAGACACCCGCATGTGGGAAACTGAGAAGATGCTCCTTTTGGAAAGAATAAAACAACTTGTAACAATTAGAATTCAAGATCATATATAATACTTCAACACCATTGGATCTTTTGAGGTCATCATTTTCTGGGCTAATATCTAACCTATTGTGTTGCATAGATTTTTAGCAGTACAAATATGCATAACCTTTAACAGTTGAACGTTCCATATATAGGCACTTTCCTCAATTTGCTATTCCAGAAATATCCCGAATACATCTTCAGATCAAAGTAAATATCACATCTGAAGTCACTTCTAGTGAAAATCAACTTTTTTAACTCTAAAAAACAAGTATATATACAACAAC
This sequence comes from Capsicum annuum, assembly GCF_002878395.1. Taxonomy (NCBI): domain Eukaryota; kingdom Viridiplantae; phylum Streptophyta; class Magnoliopsida; order Solanales; family Solanaceae; genus Capsicum; species Capsicum annuum. The sequence goes on from NC_061120.1 coordinate 210,042,168, forward strand.
ACGAATACCAAAACAAATGCCAACGACGTATCTAGTGTAATTCCACAAGTGGGGGCCTGGTGAGGGTAGAGTACACGTTGACCTTACCCCTACCTGGCTCATTAAAAATAATAAGAGAACACAAAGTATGCTGTAAAAATAAAAATTCACAGTAACTACAACAAAATAGTAGGCTAATCAAAGTACAAGAAACAATAGATGGCCACAAAAGTCGAAGGACAAGAACTACAAGAGTAATACTACTACTGGTACGAAAGGAGAAGCTAGGCAACACACAACTACCGACTAATCTTTTATTCTAATCCATAACCTCCTATATAACAAGGTTATATCATCCTAAAAATTAAGGTTAAATCACTATACAATTGATATAGACAACCACTTAGCCTATGAAAGTATCAAAACAGATAATTGGTATTTTGCTATAATTAAACTTTCTTATAACTAATCCCAGTTTCCAATTCCCATCGTATTCTTTTAACTTCAAGATTTTCCTTAAACAGAGTGAATTAAGAAACTTCCAGCATTTCATCAAATACCTAATAAGCATATATGGTATATATCTATATATCCCGCCATTTTGAAAGAAGAATCAAAATACAACAACAACAACATATCCCCAAGATACACAGACGTTACCCTCTACCATGATGACCTAGAGAGACTATTTCTGATAGATCTTCGGGTTAAAATAAATGCTAATATGGTAATATAATAGCAAGATACAAAGCAAATGAGACAATTGTTATTAAAAATAGATTTCCAACAACAACAACATGTAGAAATACACACCGAAAAATAAGAGAGACTACATGCCTACTCGGTTACTTACTAACCTTCTATTCTAGTCCTCGACCTCCAAACCTTCCTAGGTCTCGCCATTTTGAATGAAGAATTAAAACACGATGACAATAACATATATAATGTAATCCCACAAGTGGAGCTTGTGAATGCCGAACGGTAGGATGTATGCAGAGGCATCATATTCAGGATTTCGAGAGGATGGTTGCACTACTATGAAAATACTTTAAGCATGCGTTTACACATCTATATTTAAATATTTTTTTAAAAAAATATAACACTATTATATATGATCTAGAGAGGGAAGTATGAGTTCACGTGAATCCGGTGACCCCACCTATATACGCCCTAGATGTATGAAACCTTGTTTCAGATAGATGCTCAGCTAAAAAAAAAAGTTACCAAAGTAGCATTGCGAGAATACCAAAGAATAAGAGACTAGACGCCTTCCAAATATTCTACTATTTATTTATTACTAGCCTTCTATCCTAATTCCGACCTATAAAAGTGAAAAAGATCCCTTGTTTAATTTTTTAAATTTGGAATTAATACTCGAGTGAACAGGAAATAAAAGGTGTAAGAGACAAACAATTGATATGGTTGAGTGAAATTGATAAGGTATCGAATTTTCTTTGCTTTTATTATATGATGTGCGTGCATGCATGCATACCTTATAATAATTTAGGTAAAAGAAGAAAAAAATGCTCATTCTTCCCCATTTTCAAAAGCTTTAATCACGTGATCTTTCGCTTTCATGGAAATTCGATTCAATTTTTGTCAAATGAGGAGGAAATATCTCCCCTTCCTGCCACGGAAGAATCTCGAATTAATTTCTCCAATGATCACTAAAAAAAAATCACATTAATTCTTGATTTCAATTCTCTTTAATGATTAAAGTGATTTTTTAAAATAATAATGTAAGAAATCAGTTCTAAATTGCATTGGTGGATAATTTGTCCTTATAATACTAAAGTTAGTGACTTAACCATTTATTTGAGTTGATTATATAAACCGAGAGAATGATAAGAGTGTAATGTAGAATCTTTACACGTTCCGATTCACTATATAATCCTTTCTGGTGGGTATACAAAGATTGTATTATACATCAATCAATTCTTTTTAGTTTAACCAGTTGAATGAATAACTATTTAAATACTATATTTTTACATAATGTGACTTTACTCATTGATCGTAAAGTTAACACTGAATTTGAATCGGGTTATTTGTCATTTTGTTCTTATTTTATATTGGTCTTTAATTATACCCCTCAGGGCAAATAATATTTTCGCGAGGCATAAGTTTATATTTTTGCATCCTATGTCCAACTACACATAAGTTCGATTTGCGAGGACGAAAATTAAAAATTAGACTATTTGAGAGGCATTTGAACTAGTCAACCATTAGATTAAGACTCGGGAAGAAGTTGTAACTAGCAAGCAGAAATGACAGAAAACTGGTGGGTGGCCCATTCCAAGACTCTATTTATGAATTTGGGCCGAATAGAGGCCCAAATAAGTACTCTTGAGATGAAGTTAGAAATTGGGTAAATTTCAGAAATAACATACTTATCCCTTTAATTATGAGTTTCTTAGCAACAGTTTCATAATTACATAATATAACAAGTTATATTTTGTATTTTTACAAACTGTTGCTACAAAAATACAAATATATATGATTTTTACTGTCCTTATGATCGATATGTATTTTGTATTTTTGCAAACTGTTGCTACAAAAATACAAATACATATGCTACAAAATGTAATTTGATAAAAGTGTTGTTATTTTTTGTAATTTAATACTTAAGTATGCTACTTTATGTATTTCTTTACAACAGGGAATTAAAAAGAAAAAATACATAAAGTAGCATACTTAAGTATTAAGTTACAAAAAATAACAACACTTTTATCAAATTACATTTTGTAGCATATGTATTTGTATTTTTGTAGCAACAGTTTGCAAAAATACAAAATACATATCGATCATAAGGGCAGTAAAAATCATATGTATTTGTATTTTTGTAGCAACAATTTGCAAAAATACAAAATACAACTTGCTATATTATGTAATTGAAACTGTTGCTAAGAAACTCATAATTAAGGGGATAAGTATGCTATTTCTGAATTTTAAATAAGGAAAAGTAACATAAATATTCACATTAACTCACCATATTTTACAAATCCCCATGTTTACAAAGTAATTACAAAATCTCAACTAATTATGTATCTTTATTGGATGTATCGTAAGCTAATTATGTATCTCGATGGATCCAAAATCGAAAAAATGTATCTGAAGCTAATTATTTATCTTTACAAGTATCAAGGGCTAATTAAGTATCTCGAAAAGACCAAAGATTGAGATTTTCAATAATTATGCAGAATGTCGGAATTTTCGGTAATTAAGCTCCAAACTGTTGGAATTTATGTTGTTTGCTCAAATTTAAAGAAAAATAATACGATAAATCTATAATATTTTTGTACTTTGTATATCTTGAGAATATATAATTCACGTTTTATATATTGTATAGTATATACAACGGTATGTAAGATTTACAACACCTAACACCTTTTCTTGTGATGGTAAGTTCAACTTCAATAACTAATTTTCTAATTTTTTTTTTATTTTTTTTGAAAGGAATAACTAATTAGAGGAGCCTTAATATCATAATATGAGGTAAACACAAACAGTTCAATATTATGTGTGGAACAAATTCGAACGAGCATAACTTAAAGATAGTAATAAATTATATAGTTTAAGAAACTATACTGCGAAAGAAAAATAATTGAATATCTGAATATATGCGAAAGAAAAATAGTTGAATACTTAAATATATAGTCATTCAACTTATAATTATAGGTTGTCAAAGTCATTCAATCTTATTTGTCTTTCAAAAGTTATTCAACTTTTATTTATTTAGGTTTACGGCCATCCAATGTTGTCTAGTTAATTTTCACGGTCATTTTACCTAATTATATGATTTTCAATACATCAATACCTATTTAATGACGTGACATCTATTTTTTTTTTTTAAGAAAAAAGGTATGTTAAAAATTAAAATCAAATACTTCAATTTAGTAAGAACTCAGTCTTGGTATTACGTGTTGTGTTATTTTTTATTGTCTCTGGTGCCTCTATTTCATCGTTTTCTAGTTTATTTTTTACTTTGAGCTGAGGATCTATTGAAAACAACTACTCTATCTCATCTTTGAGATAGTGATACGAATTGCGGACACTTTACCTTCTCGCGTTTCATTTTGTGAGAATATATTGAACATTTTATTGTTATTGTAGTAGCAGTTAGAATTCAATTGGAATCCAGTCTTGGCATTACGTGGTGGTAGTGTTGTTCTATTACCATCTGGTGTTATGTTATTTTCTATTGTCTCTATTGGCTTTATTACATCATTTTCAAGTTTGTTTTTTACTTTGAACTGAGGGTCTATGAAAAACAACTACTCTACCTTATCTCTGAGACAGAGATATGAATTGCGGACACTCTACTTCTCTAATTTCATTTTGTGAGAATATAGTGAATATTTTATTATTGTTGTAGTGGTAATTAGAATCCAATCTACTTTAAATCCAATCTAATTCCTAATTAAACCCAGTTAAATTGAACTGACTTATAATTAATACTAACATTTAACTAAAAAATTATACTATTTCATTGTGATAAGCAAATGTAGAGATGTTGATGATCATGAAATAACGGCTAAGTCCAAATGGCGGTGGCCGCCCACTATAAAGAAGACAAGTGTCAGTGTCTACTAACCAATAAATCCCCACTCCAAATCCACACTAGTTGAAAAGTTCATAAAATAATCCAGCAATTCCTATTTACTTTTTTTTTTTTTAAAAAAAAGTTTTACATCCGAAAAACATTAACTAGAAAGTCATTTGATTAAATTATTTTTATTTATTACTTATTTTATTTTCTCTTGTTCGAAAGAAATAAATTCTTAAGTTATTTTTAATATTCAAAATAGATGAATTACTAATTTCTTAAAAATCATGCTGAAAATTTCGTTTGAGACTTAATTGACTTCATTTTAATGTGACTGAAAGTTTAAGAGTAATTTGATAATATTTAAAAGAGTAAATATAAAAAGTAAAGTATAATTTATGTCCTAATTTATTTTCGTTAATACGTGTATGTTAAGGCAAAAATTCATTTATTTTGGACTTTATGTCCTAATTAACAGTTTCTCTTTTTTTTTTTAAAAAAAAATTATATTAGTAATATCTCTTTATATTTATAACTACGGATAAAAATAAAAACAAAAAACTAATTAAGTCTTGATTTTTAAAAATATCAAGTATTATGAATCATCTATTTTAGGATAGACGACGAGCAATTGGGAACAGAGATCAGGGTATGTAGATCTCCCAAAAGGTTAAAAACAAATTAGGAAACAAGAAAGTACTATTATTTTTACTTATCTATTATTTTAAAAATAAATTTTATCTTTACTTGTAATTTTTAACATATCAAAAAAGTATTTTTTTTTAATCTTTAGCAGTAATTATTTATTTTCTAAATTATTTTATAAGATATAATATAAAATATCAATAATAAAATAATTATTTCCATCATTATTTTCTTAGTCAGGGGCGAACCTACATACATTTTCGGGATGCTCCGGCACCCAATAAACTCGACGCAGAATAGGTATAATTACATAAAAAATACACGAAAATAGGTACAAAACATATAAATGCACCCACTGAAACAAAAGTTGATTGAATGCACTGACATTTAAGTTGATTTTAAGCTTCTATATCCACTAAAGGGACTTCCGAGTTCAAACCTTGTTGTGGTAATTTTTTTTATTTTTTTTTAGCTTTTAAATTTTTTAAACACCCACGAACCTTAAATTCTGAATCCGCCATTATTCCCAAGTGCCTCAATTTAAAATGTGAGGAAGTAAACATATGGAGCAACTCAAAAAAAGATGCTGACCTTTTTTTAGTTGGGAAATGATTTGTGGAAGAATATTTGTCTGATACGTTTGAAAAGTATCTTCTGGATTTGTTTTTCCATTTTGATAAATTGATGGGCAAATTCATTCATTAAATTCTCTGTACTTAGACAACCTTATCATATCGTCCCACCATAAAAACAGAATGTTGCTTCTTTTTGGGTATGTTTAATTTTGGTAAGAAGTAAAATGATTTTTCATAAAAAGAAGATTTTTTTCGATAACAAATTGTTTTAGCTTATATGAGGTAATTTGTTTTGACACTTAGTTTAAGAAAAAAAGAAAATTTTTGAAACTTTAAGTCTAAAATACGTCATAAATAGTTGCGTGATTGTAAATTATATCATTAAGGGCAAAATAAATATTTAAAAGTTAAATTGTTACGTGTCATTCTTTTAGAGACTGATTAAAAAGAACAATGAGTCATATAAGACAGAGAGAGTACTAATTTTCACACGTGTTTGGTAAGTAAGGAAAATATATTATTTAGAAAATATTTATATATATCAGGGATAGAGCTAGAGTCTCGACAACGTATTTGGCTGAATCCAATTACTTATGTTCAAACCTTGTATTAAAAAATCATTAAACATGTACACATTATGTACTTAAAGGTGGATCTAGAAATCTAATTACGTGAAAAAAAATAGTTTTTGCCAAGATTTTATACAAATAAATTTTAAAAAGTATACTAAATATTTACAAATAATAAATATGAATTCAGTTATTATTACAATATTAACTTCAAAAAGCGATAAGAATCAAAACTTCAATTTCTGAATTTATCTTTTTATCTATTTTGTGGCATATAGCTATATAAGGCTATAAGTAAGAATTCCTTCTTGTTGAGGATAAGATGAAAGCATGCATATTCGCATTAAAGTTTAATCATTCTCTTTTAGGATCTTTACACTTGTATATTCACTCATCAAAATAACAGTCGATAAATATATACAGTATATTTTTGTATATGTTTAACTAATGAATGCAATTATTTTTTGTTGTTAGACCTCTGATACAAATGTGTGACTTTCCCCTTTCGTTTTAGTTAGGGTTTGAACAATGACTATTTGTTCATATTTTGAAGCTTCTAATGTTAAAATTCCATTTTACATGGTGGTATAGTTTACAAAGTATGTATGCCTCAGGGGTGAGGCGTTGAAAAATATGTTTCATTAACACAAAATTTACGAAGAAGCATATAAAGATGAAGACTTGACAATATGAACAACGAACACAAAATTTGAGGCTTGAAACACGTCCGAAACGCTTTTCTAAAAAAATATTTGCTCTCTCTTCTCTGCGAGATTGTTATGGAATTATACGCAAATAGTTTTAGTGAATATGACAAGCTTATTGAATTCTGCACTAAGCAAACAGTAAAGAAATTCTTCTGAAAACGAGAAATCAGAACTTGATCTTTTTAAAGAAGAAAAGACTTTTAAAAAGTTTTTTTTTTTTTTTTGTAAAAGTTACGTTAGAAATATGAGGTGGATGAATTTATAGAATAGGTAAAAACCAAATAATAAAAGGATACATTCTTGCAAAAAAAAAAACACAAATTAAAATGATACACTCTTTCATTAAAAGATATTTTTTCATCAAAAAAATACTTTATTAAAAAAATACCTCTTATAATTATTAATTTAATTTAAATAAAATCCAACTGAAAGAGGGTCATGCATGCCCAAACTTCAAAAAGGCTCATGGTTTCTTGTTAACAACTCCTAATTTAAAAACTATATGCATCCATATGTTGTCCCCCTAAGGTGTTGAAGTATAGGCCCCTCTCAAATTCTTAACTTAATGGAAGTGACATTTTTTGACATGAAATGTGAAATGGCACAAAGGATCTTAGATCCTCATGAAGACTGGTCAAATAGTATAAATCAGAGGGTGGAAAAATAGGAATTTGCTACATTTGTCCTATGATAAAAATCATGCCTTAAAAGGTGTAGGACTATTATATTGGACCAGTCACTAATTAACTTTGTAATTTGTCAAGTTCTATTCCTCTAATTATTTCTCCTATTTCCTAGGCTTCTCATAAGGTACTTATAAGTAAATTAAGGGAAAAGGGTTCAAACTACATCTAAATTTTAGTGAAATTTCCTGTAACAAGTCTTAATTTTGTGGGGGTTCTGACATTTATTATAGTATTTCTGTTGCATATATTTGCTTAGCTGGACCACTTCAGATTCTCACGCGCTCAGTATACGTGTATTCACGCAGTAGTCTAACTGACAAATATATGCCACTAAAATACAGTAAAAAATAATCTAGGAGGGTCATAATAGGACCTCCGAAAGTTGAGGCGTGTCACAACAAATTTCACCAAAATTTAAATATATTTCAAACTTTTTTCTCGTAAATTAAAGAAGACAACAACAATATATCATGTATAACTTTACAAATACTGAAGTTAGGGGAGGGTGCATGATGTGTACACACATCTTATTGTTATCATGCAAACAAGATTTAGTGGAGGGTCCTTGATGTGAAAGCATACCTTATTCTTTTATCCTCCAAAAATGAATTATTTTCGATCGATTCTCAACTAATTAAAATATACTATAAGAAATCAAGGTATAAAGAAGAGGAAAGAGAAAATAAGCATGAATTACCATAATAATCTTTTAGCAAGATTTCACCATTACAAAATAAAATTATAAAAAGGGAATTAAATTTGTATAAGTAACTTGAAATGCAATGATGGTTTTGGATGCCCAACCGACCTCGTTTAGAAAATGTCATAAAAACATATTGCTGCCAAAAAGAAATAAAGAAAGTACTGCACTAAATTAAAGAGGAGTCCAAAATATTGAGTCCTGCATTTTAGTCAAAATCACTTTTAATTTTTGCGTAAGTGGTCCTACTTTTATTTACTTTTTTAATCATGCTGTTCTCCTCAAGTTCGCACATTTTTATTAATTTTATGAAATATTTATCACCTTTTATTAATATCATGTATCAGATAATTTTGTCCATTGAGATTATTAAAAAAAAAAGAAAATCACCTTTATATTTTTATTTCTACTAAAATTTAAACCTAAAACTTCAAAATTTTCGATCCACTTCATTAAAGACTGACCTATGTGTTGATTTTAACTCATCATAAAAATAGTCTGATGAAGATTTTGCCACGTAACAGGAGCATCCATTTATCTCAACAAGAAAACTTATAATTTTTACAAGAGTTTTTAACTACTACTACTAATAGCAAAATAAATCAGTTGTATTAATCCACTTAATTTAGTTAGTTTTTCGCAAAATAAATCAGTTGTATTAATCTACTTAATTTAGTTAGTTTTCTGATAATCATTTTATCATTAACAAATATTTATATATATATAGTAGTAACACGTTTATGTCTACTTTGTCAAGGAAAGAAAATAAGCAGGTTTGGTTCTATCACTAGTGGATTGTATATCAGAAGAAAGTGTGAAAAGAAAATCTCATAGAAATCATGATCATCACTTTAAATATATAGAGATCATGACCCCTCAATTGCACAGCAACAAAAATCAACAAGTGGGGTCTAAAGTGTTAATTGGCTTTCCACTAAAAATTAATTTCAGTGCTTTAAAAAAAATATTAACAAGAAGCACATGAAAGATAACTACGAGTAATCATCTATAAAAATTGAGATTAACAATATAAAAAACAAAACAAATTATCTGTTACAATTACATGCTAAAATATACCTATGATAAAATTATGTGTTGTTAGTATTATGCTCCTTATATTTGATTTTATGTGACACAATCTTTCTTTCTATGTTATTCAAAAAAGAATAACGATGAGTTCTCATATTTAGGAAAACACTTTAAACTTTTCTTAAAATATATTGAATTTACAGTCACACAAATATTTGTAAGTTGTTTTTAAACTACAAATTTAAAAAAAAAAAAAAAAAAAAAAAAACTAAAATTCCATATCCAATAAAAAGATGACACATAATACTGATCAGAAATCCTAGTGACCTTTCCCATAGTTCTTTTTTCCCTTATAAAAGGAACACTGAGGTGTGCTCAAAACAAACCTTACTCAAAAACTCAACTTTGTACCTTGAACTCCTTTTAAGTCCCTAATTCCTTAGCAACAAACAACACATAATAGCAACACAACAATGGGAAATTGCATAGTACTTTTGCAAAATGATAAGAAGAAGAAGGTCCTTGTACATAATAAAGCTCCTATGAAAGTCCATCATCATGAAGTGTCACCTCTTCTACAAGAGACACAAACAAAACATGTCAAAAAGAAAGTGAAGTTTGCTGATGAAGTACTAGTGCTTGAGGAAAGTAGTAGCAAAGGTTGTTCATCATCAGAGGTTGTAAGAATCAAAGTTGTTATTAGTAAGAAAGAGTTGCAAGCTCTTCTATTAAGTGAAGGAGAATTAAGAGTTGAAGATGGCAACATGGTTGTTCAATGAGTGAGTGGAAGCCTGATCTTGATAGCATACATGAATTAGACTAGCTAGATTAATCTTCTTTCAATTTAGTAGTAACATACTTAGAGGCGGAGCCAGAATGTCAACTAAGGGGTTCAATATTTGAAGAAAAATTAGTCGGAAGAAGTCCAACATCTACTATATATACATAAAAAATAATTTTAATCATGTATAAATAGAATGATTTTTCATTGAAAGGGGCTCGGATGAACCCCTACCCAAAGGTTGTCTCTGCCCCTGGTAAAACTGATTTCTCAGATTGTCACTCAACTAGCCGTCGTTTCTTTCTGATTTCCATCTTCTTCAGTAAAGAAAGTGATTTTCTTATACTTGAGTGATCATTTGAGAAATTAATTTTAATTTCTAATAACTGTAAAATTGTAACATTATTATAGTCAACTATCGCAAGAGGCAAAAATCTTGAGAGGTACCAAGAAAACAGGCTTTTGTTTTCTTAAGTCTCATTTTGTGTAACGGTTAATTTGATGAGATCGCATGTATTGTTACTTTATCTTTCTTTCTCATTTTGGCTTTACTTATTACTTTTAATACTCTTGTTTTATTTATCCTTTTTTTTTAATCCCAGCTCTAGTCCTATCCGACTTTTTTGAGATTTGTCCTTTAAATTACTGAAGTGTGACATTATACAACAATCCAATCGCTATAATTTAATCTATCAAATGTTTGTATTTATTTAATAATACTATATGATATAATATTATAACATAATTAATATAATACAATACACTGTGAAATAATACGTAACAACCATCCAAACAGGCAGTGATAAAGAGGGAAAACCATCCCCTTATTCTTGAAGGGCGTGGTCGCACGAAGATACTCATTGTATTGCTTTCGCTTTTCACACATCTTATATTAGCATTAGTAATTCACACATCTTATATTAGCATTAGTAATTCAAGAGTAAAGTTAGTAAAATGATTGATTTAGGTTCTCAAAATGTTGAGGTTCTAAAACTTTTTAATGTTAAATATAATCATTTTATGTTCTAAAACTTAAAATAATATTATAATTAACAATAATGAAGATTGTAAAAAAAAAAATCAAAAATTTTGTATACAGAAATTACCAAAAATATTTTTTAACATTCAATTAAATAACTTATATCTTTCATATGAATAGATAAAGTTTTTGCAATAATATCCAAAGTAATGTATTATAAATACATCACTAACATCTTATTAACAAAAATTACTTCTTAGTTTTATATTGCTTAACTAAAAGTTTTATGTTATTTAATAATATTATTATATTATTATTTTTCAAATGTGTATTTATATATATTGTGGCCTCTGAGTAAAAGGCCACTAATTTATTAAAATGGATTGTAGATCGAGCATAAATAAATTTCATACAACATAAATTAAGAAAATGATAAGATTTATCTAAACATAAGTTAAATGCAACCTAAAAAATCACAGTAGATTATATTAACTAATAAATATGAAATTTAAAAATATGTGTTTGATATTATTCGTTATTACAATGTCTAACGCTATCCAACTTGAAAAACTTCTCGACAAATAAGGTTTTGAATAATTTTTCTTTTTACTTGATACCTTGCACAATGCGCAAAGCAAGCCAAATATGAGGCCAAGAATGACCCTAATTTTCTATAACACATAGAAACGAATTAATCTAATGACAAATTTTTAAATAAAAGAATTTACAACTAAGAATAATTTTTTTCTATTGAAATTCCCTTTTCTTGTTAACTTAATAACACCGCCTATAGCTAAGTAGCTAAATATAATAGCATTTTTTTTGTTAACTTGAATCACAACTTTTTTTTTTTTTTTGTTAACTTGAATCACAAGCTTATTGTTAGGGCACCTGATTGTTTTTTAAGAGAATATTCTGCAAAAGACACGAAATATCCTACCATGTATATTCGTGCAAAAAGCAAGCACACATGGCACCATCTATCATCAACTTCTTTTTCTAAAACATCAGCTTCTATTCTTTAGTCCATAATTTTGAAAAAGCCGATTGTGATCCACACCCAGGTGCTTAGAAACTTCGTTAATTATCATAATTTGTATCACCACTCTTTTGAAAATATGGTACAAAAGAAAAACTATAACTAATTCGATAAGGATAGCTCTACTACAATAAGGCCAAATTTTATAATATCACCTCCCTTGTGCATAAAATATTCATGCTTACAACAACAAAAACTCGATTTATAGTGTTATAAAATATTCATGCTTACAACAATAAAAACTCGATTTATAGTGTTAGACGACATGTGTCCATTAATACTAAAATTGTATGTTTGATCACAACACTTACTATTTTGAAAAAAGTTCAAAATTGCTGTGACTGTGAACTCTGCATGTGCTTGCTCATATTGTCCGTCTCAAACCATAAGAGGGTTCGCCGGGGACAACTTCGGTAAGTTAACAAGCGACCTAAAAACAATCCATTTATGAAAAATCAACCTTGCAATATCTAAGACGATCCTTATGGGGCCCAGTGAATATTGAGGATTCATAAGATATCCCAACTTGATTGAGAATAATGCCTAGTTATTGTTGCATTGTCATGATATATGTAGGGGGAACCAATGGCCTGTTTTGTGGTCTTTCGACATCCCCGTTAAATTCGACACAAACTAGTTATAATTATATAAAAATTGATATAAGATTTATAAAAGCACTTGCAAACCAAGAAAATAGTTGGATGCTTTAATTTCTAAGTGAAATCTTAAAGGCTTCGAACCTCCTGAAGCCCCACAATATCTAAATCGACGTAGAAGTTAAAAAGTAAAAAAATCTGCAAGCACAAAGTACCCAGGGGTACTCAGAACAATCCATGTACCAATTACACTACCAATTACACTTGAGCCGGATGCTTCAAAAATGCATAGCTTTGGAAAAATCCAACAAGACACCCGATAACATTTGGAGGAGTCCGAACAACATAAATTTCAGCAGTATCCAGGACAAAACCATATTATCTAAAATTCAAACATAGATCAGCTCCACTAAATGAATAATATTCCCATAATATAGATACAAATGGAGGATTATGAAGAGTACAACATACAAAATGTCTTACTATTGTATTTTTAGAGCAGAAGCAATACGTACGAGGCCTGTGCATTTCTGTGCATGTACATAACCATTTCAGTCCTGATCAAAAGGCCAAATAATCGTCTGACATGTATATATACAAGGAGTATATTAATACAATATATTAACACCATATATGACATATACGTATGTATACTGGTGAAGTTTTGCTTCACTGGTTCTATACATTAGTGAGCGGATTTATCTGCAATATACTACAAACTGACTAGCTATTCCTGTTTCCTTTCAACTTCCAGGCTAATCTCATTCCGACGAGTGAATGGAAGAGTAAAAGGAGGATTGTACTGCAAGAAAAAGTATAACCAATACACAGCTAGTAGGTTATTTAGTTACACTAGGCCAAAATCTGTTCTCCAGGAGATATTATAAGTATTATTGAAATGGTTCAGCATATTTACCTGTGCGACTTCTACCAAGGCACCATCTTTTACATTAAACTCTGCATCTCCCTTTAACGCAGCTCGAAGTCTTGATTCTCGAGCTTTAACATCTTCGTCGTTCACAAAACCTTCCTCGAAATCGAATGAGAGAAGGTTTAGCTAAGTTAGGAAACAAAACTTGAAAAATAGAATTCCTAAATGTTCTCTCTTTTGAACTCTGAATTGAACACCGCCATTCGTCACAGCAGGCTTATAGGACATTAAAGAAAGAGACGACAAGTGAATCTATCAATAAAGTACTCCCTCTGTTCACTTGTCATGTTTCGCTTCTCGAGAGTCAAATTGCATAAACTTTGACCAACATTTTAAACTTTGAGACAGATCCTAGCTTTCCAACTACCCAGATGTTGAATTTTAAGAAAACTTCAAATTTCATCTAGAACTTTATATTGACATGCTGAAATCTGAAGTCACAAACCTGAAAAAGCAACAACTGCAACGGTTTTCCTAGGCACCTCTTTGATAGTTACAGAGGAATCCTTTGGTAGTGGCAAGTCCGAACCATACTTGGAGGGCATGACAAAGGACATCCTCCACTTTTCCTGATCTTCCGCCTAATAAAATTCTTAATGAGATTCCAGTGGGTGTAATTTTTTGTGAAAATACGAGAGCGGGAAACAAATGTAACAACTATATACACAATATTCATTTTTTTTTCTTCTGAATCGGGAATGAGGTGGGGTGCGGCGCGTGGGGACTGGGAGGGTGAAGCACTAAACGTAGGATCAGACATAAGTTAAGAAGTGATTTTTTTTCTTTTCTAGAATGAATGAATGCTGGTTTTGAAGTGTCTGGCAGCAAGAAATTCTTATAGGATGTTTCCACATAGCATAACCAGATAATGACTCAACCAATCTATAAGGCAGTGTGCCCTATTTTCACATAATATTGGTTTTTATGTTGCAAAATGTAGTAATTAGTGATTCATTTATGAGTTACTAGAAAAATATGTTATCGTTTATATAGAGGATCAGATGTGTATAACTATTCAGACATAATCTTTATAATGTGGAATATTGTTCTCGCTGACTGTTATTCCGTTCTAAACTTACATGGACTACCCTATTGGCTATAGGCATATATCAGATTCATGCGTGTCAGGGGTTGGCCAAGGGTAAGACTAGTAAAGTGTTTGTTTTAGGCCACAAAATTTTTTGAGGCCTCAAAAATTTTAATTGTAAATTTCATGATTTTCAACTTCACTTAGAAATTATTATAATAATGAAGATTGTGAAATACGTCTAAAAAAGAAGAAATAATAAAGAAAGAAAAAACTATCTAATTTTTACCAGAAATATTTTAGAACTTTGAATTAAACAACGTAAACATTATATTAATATATAAAGTTCTAACAACAACATACAAGTTAATGAATTGCAAATAAATGTCTTAACATTTTATTCACTAGAATTAATCTCTACTTTTATTAATAATCATATTAATATGTGAAGTTAAATGTTATGTGTCTTTTAAAAATACTACACCAAAAAAATAACTAATATGCAAAAAACAAAAAAAAGACAACTTTAAATTATTACAGTATTATTTTTGTACATATGTATTTACATATCTGAGGTTTTTATTAAAATTTGGTTTTAGGCCATTAATTTTATTGAGACACACCTGATATATAACAGGGATTCACACTTTTTTTCATTAATTATTAGTGAATTTTGAAAATTTGGAGAGAAGTATCACGTCACACTCGTGTCACATCCAAATCCGTGCAATATCAATGCTCAGACTTTTCAAAATTACTACTTTGCGTTTTGGAAGATCCAACACAATACTTCTCCCGTCTTCTCCCGTCTCCCAGATATGGATTTGCAATATTATACGAGGACTAAGAATACAACAGGTGCAGATTTGCAATATTATATGAGGACTAAGAATACAACAGGTTCAAGCATATGTATCTGCTCTGGTGTGCTCTGTTGTATAGACCTAGCACACAATTGGACGACCCTCAAATCACATCTAAAATACATTTCGTCATTTATAAAATCAGTTAAAAACCTGAAAGGTAACTAGATGATGTTTTTTTCCAATACAGTTAGCAAAATACCGCATTTCCATTAGGCGATCATTTCTCAACAAGTTATTTAGTGAGTCAACTCCAATATCTTATGTGCATCAACAGGCATTTAGTAGTCCTCTTCCAAAATATCTCCAATTTCTCCAAAAAAATACAATGTCTCCAAAAGGACTGAACAGTCGAGCAAACAGCATACGCGGTAGATTAACCAAACCATTTGCAAAAAGCATACGCGGTAGACTAACCAAACCATTTGTCTCAATGATGCAGTTAATAGCACGCTGCAACAGGATTAAAAGGGATGCAAAAGGACTGAAAGAGTCGACCAAAAAGCATACGCGGTAGACTAACCAAACCATTTGTCTCAATGATGCAATAAATAGCACAAAGGAAAAAGGAACACTAGTTAAAGAGTTGTACCCTTTTAGTTATCACTGGAGTAGTCATTTCCATCCTTACCCCTTCAGATTGAGTTCTACGGGTGATTACTGGTGTTGTCATTGCCATGCTCTCCTTCTTCGTGTTCTGGAATTGACCAAGAAACAGAACAGAACCAAAGAAGGCCACCATCAGGATGTGGTTCGAGGAGATCTAAGATTGACTCTCTGTAAGTACTTACGACTACCTTACCAAACAAGTACTCAGCCAATGTGTTGAAGGATTGAGATGCACCATTAAAGTCAAACCCATACTTGCTAGGCATTGTAACCTCAGCAACAAAGTAAGGCTGTTTAAAGTGATCACAATACTATTTTAGATAAGTGAACAAAATTATAATGAAAAAGAAAGATGGCTAAAAGGACAATCAGGAAAGGATTAATAATTAATTATCAACATGACAGCATAAATAAATGTTGGTGAGTAAAGTTCTAATAATACAGCATGTCTATAATATTGCAGATTAATACTGTTAGAAGAATTATATGCACCTTAAGGATCACCTGGAGTTTTGATGAAGCAAATCATTCAAGAGGTGCACTTGAGAGAAAGTATGCGAACAAGACTACATAGTGTACTGCAGAATTTGAACTTTTACCCTGTGTAATTGCTGAAAGATAGTTTGCTGGATATTTGACCTCTTACCAAGGAGTGGTAGTTGATAGTGAAGATAGCTAGATGTATGCAAGCATGGGGATGTCCTGCTTGTAATTCTCTTGATTTGTAATTTCTACTTGGTAATAAATAAATAGTTTATTTACCCAAAAAAAAAAAAAAAAATCTGCACCATAACTAACACGGTGACTGATGAGCCAGATTTCAGATTAGATACAAAGGACTATTTGCCAAAATTTTATCTTTATGTCAATGACTTTCAAACAACGGGATCCACGGCTTCAATACGAATAGAGAAAGATTATGACATGCTTAATTCTAGGAAATCAAACCTGAGTTGCACGGACTCTTCACTTCCAATGCCGCACCAGTGTTGGATTCTCCAAAAATACACTAGCTTTGGCGAATCTGACACGCACCCGTTGACATTTTTGAAGAGTCCAAGCAACATAGGATCAAACCAAAAGTTAGAACATAAGATGTTTATTTCCAGAAACCACCCTCCGTGTTCAAATCATGTCCTAACACTGAGTCACTAACATGTTTCCCAAAATTGAGGAAAATCCTGAGTTGTGATCACTAGTCTATTTCTGTCAATTTCTTTCCGTTCTGGAATAAGTTTGGATACCATCTCTTTGAGGTTCCTGTTGTTTCTTTTTTCTTTCTTATTGATCAACATGCTGACTCTTCACTATAACTGTAGTTCTCCAGTTGTATCTATTGACACGACCTGGTAATTTTCACCAACTAATGCTTTCTTGTATTAGTACCCTAAATTACTTCGGGAGAACTCACTATAATTACCATGCATGAGGAAATACTGACTTAAGGATTCCTTGTGTTAGCATATGTAGCTGATCTGAACAAATACAAGGGGGTCAATTTTCAAGCTTTATGGGTTCAACCTTTTTTAAGGTTCTTAGCATTAAACGCATCATATTTTTTAAAGCATGATTCATATCTACTAATTTTAATGAATTTTACACATAAATTTACATCCCGTGCTGAAGGTATTGGTTCATATGAACCCTGTAGCTACAAGTTGCATCCGGCCCTTGAACAACTCTATTAAACAATGTACGTTGCCTATATTCGTATCTATGTCGGTAGTATTCTAAAGGTTTTCTCATCAAAAGTTCCCCCTCTATCGTCGGCATATTCTTAACAAAGGTTTATACTTTTTTAATCAGTCAAATATTGCTCGTTTCATCTAGAACCAAATCCCCTGATTATAGAATGGATGAATGTAAATCTAGATTAAAAGGGCAGTCTGGTGCAATAATGCTCCAGCAATGCGCAGGGTCTAGGTAAGGGCCAGACCTTGCCTATTGTACGCAGCATTACGCTACATTTCTGCAAGAGGATGTTTCCACGGCCATATGAATCTAGACTCAATTGGAAAAAGTAAAGTACCACAAAATTAGTAGCTAAATAAGTAGAATCAAAGTGCAAATACCTCAACTTCTCTTATCTCATACTGATCACAGCGTTTCAAAACCTTGAATTTAACTGTCTCCAAATCCGGCACTACAAGAAGACGACAGTGATGCGAGCTAGTCATTACATGAACCGATTTTAACCATCTAAAATCTCATTAAAGAAAGAGAGAATAAAACAATCATAAAAAAAAATTGAAAAAGTATACCAGACATCAAAGCTTCCTCCAAATTCCGACTTTCAAATATCCTCTTTGGAAACACATATTTCGCCGTTTCACCCGCCAATTCCGTCAGAACTGCCAACAATTTTTAAAAAAGTTAACAATATGGTAACAATCAATCAAATCATTCATCATTTTTCTCATTCTTAAGCTAGCTGTAGGACCAGAAACAGAACAAATTTGAGAAAAATGCTACTTCATCTGTCCCAATTTACGTGCCACACTAATTTTGAGACTCAAACTTCTACACTTCGACATAGATTAGAACAACTATTTTTAGCATACATGACAACTAAAAAGGAATGAAATGAACATTTGAAAACTACATAAAAAGTCCTATAATTTAAATCACAATAATTAATAACTTGAAATATTTGAAGTCATATAAGGAAATCCCTGTCAAAAAAAAAAACAATTGATTAGCTCTGAAAATTCCAACTGCACCACATATATTGGAACAAAGTGAAAAATCAACCATTCAACATTTTTCTCATTAACTTAATAATATTGTGACCCCTTGTCCCCTTTTTTTAATTAAAGACACTTTTCTCCATTGTGAGATACAAAGAATTTATATATTTGAAAACTACGTAAAAATCTAAGTTAAATCACAATAATTAAAAACTTATAATGATATTTTGACAGACAACCTTGATTGACTCTCCAAATTCCAACTGCGTCACATAAATTAGAACAGAGAGAGTACTAGACTAGGAATGGTACTTTCACAAAAAAAAAAAAAAAAAAACTACTTTTTCCAGCATAAGCATGAAAACTCTCAAAATTAAGCATATAGCTTTCAAAATGATCGGGATTGGAAGGCAAAAATTACGTTTGTGAGAAAGAGAAGTTGTTTGAGAGGCAAGAGCGAAGATGAGGGAGATTCGAGCTTCGAGAGGTGACGTGTTGTTTCTCCGGTGCGGCGGAGCCGCTGTGACAACGCCGGAACTACTATTTCTGTTAACTGCTGCCATGGATTTGATCGGAGAAGCTCTCATTCTGTTTATGGATAGTGATGAAGGTGATACCAGAAACATCTTTTAACTTTGTACTGTTAATGAGCAAACTGCAAAGTCGTTGAAAGAAGAGATTTGTGGTTTTCAGGGAGTTAGATATTTCCACCTCATCACCACTTGTCATTTATCTGTTGAAATTTTGCATCAGTCCACCTTTGGTTTTCTAAATTAGTACTTCCTCCAATCCAAATTTTCTAATTTAATTTTTTTTTTATTAATTAAGAAAAAATAAAAAATATATATATATTTTATCATTTACATTAGTTACTTTTTTTTCAAATTAAAATATAAATATCATTTAATAAAAATATTATAATAAAACAAATTATATTATTAATTACTTTTTTAATTAATATATCATTTTAGTTTGAGACGAATAATTTAGAACGGAGAAAGTATATACTAACTGTTGGTTCGAAATCGAGAGGACGTCATCCTAAGTTAATTATTGTAAATTATGAAAAAATAGATTAGACAATAACAAAAATAATATTATTATATGATTTAATCAATTAACATATATATAAAACTTAATATTAAAAAGTATAAAACTAATGAGAAAAAATCTCCCCTTAACAAAAATCTTAAACGACTACATTATAGAGTTTCAAAACTTTTCTTTTAAAAAAGAGGTTAGCCAAATATAAAAAAGTTCTAGGAAAAGTAAAAGTAATTATAGTATTATTTCTATTTTTCTTCTAAAAAAATAAAATTTAAATTTGATAAAAACAATTTGATTATATTATTTTTAAATAAAATAAATTTAATACTTTAAAAAATATATTAAATAATAAATCATATTAATATTAAGAATAAACAACAATAATAACATATATAATGAATTTCCACCTAATGGGATATAAAATAGAGTAAAGGGTCAAAAATACCCTTCTATTTTTTTTAAATTGACCAACTTTACTTTCGGATATACTTTTGAGTCATATATACCCATCGTTATGAAAGTTTATATATCTTCCCTTCAACGTAACGGAATGACCCAAATAACATTAGTCAACCCGTTTTCTAATAAACCCAAGCTCGACCCGACCGACCCATCAAAATGTTATTTGAGTAAACAAAAAACAAGCTTAGCTTTTTCGCCATAGATGAAATTGATGAACATTCAGGCAGACTTGCACGAATGTGCTTGAAATTAAAAAAAAAATTACTACTTCAATTAAAGAAAAAAAAAAAAAAAACCACTCTGCTGTTGATACAATATGATACCTTAATTTACCCTCTAATTTATCCAATGAGAAAAAGTATGTTGAGTAGAGACAGCCTTGTCCGGATCAAAAGCTTGAACAACATCTCCAATCCATTTTCAAGATCCTCAATGCTACCCTTCAAATTCTCCAGATTTCTTTGCCCGAATTCGAAACTTTCCACTTCCTCTTCATGCTGGTCCAGCAAGTTGTTCAGTGCAGTATCAACTTTCTCCAGCTCAGTCAGCTTTTCCCTCTGCCCTTCACTGCCACCTACAACCCCTTTGTGTACAAGCTTCGAAACCAATGACCATTTAATGGACTTTGGTTTCGAGGCTGATACCGAAAGAAACATTAACGACTGAGAGGTAGAAATGGTTGTGAAACTCGCATCTTCAAGGGCCCCTATTATGGCAGAGAGCTGAGATTCTTTGATTGTGGCTGATGGGGCATATTGTGTTTATTTGTTTGGGTCTCTTTCTCCTGGATCGGGTCGGGTTTGAATTTATTAAAAACGGATCAATTGGTGTTATTTGGGTCATTCCGTTGAGTTGAAGGGCACGTATATAAACTTTTATAACGGCTAATCCTAAAATATGACAAAGGGTAAAATTGATCAATTTTTAAAAGTAGAGGGGTATTTTGACCCTTTTCTCTTTAAAATATATGCGGTTCATACTACTGTTTTTTAAAAAGTAAAAAGACTATTTTCAATAAATCTTCGACTCAAGACACATACACAATAAATATAATTGTAATAAAATATAAGACAAGATAAAAAGACACTCACAAAGTAGTACGATACACTAATAAATCGCAAGTACCCACCTCCCCCAACCCACCTTACCGGAGACTCCCATCTTATACGCAAAGTCGTACAACTACTAGCAAATTACCCAAAAGCACACCTAACTACTAGTTAAGACTCACCCACACGCACTAACCTACTAACCTAATTCGTATTCTCTATACTTTCTTATCTAGGATCATGTCCTTAGTAAGCTTTAACTGCTTCATGTCCTATCTAAAATTACCTTCTTTCGGTATTTTTTTTGACGTACCTCTACCCTATTTGAAACCGTCAAAAGCTAACCCTTCGCATCTCTAAATCAGGGTGTTCGTACCCCTCTTTATTACATACCCAAATTATCTCAATTATTCATTAATTTTATAAATTGAATAAGTATTTTTAGATATTTCAAAATAGAAAAATGCTAAAGATGGACACAGAAAGTGTTTGTTGTCCATATTTCATAATATTTTAGCACTTTTATAAAAAAAAAAAAACACAATTACTTATTTTTTTTACCTTTATTCTTAATCATTAATATAAAAAATATTGATAACATAAAATTCTTAAATAAAAATAATTTAATTAAATTAAACTCTAATTAATATTTTTATGAAGAAAAGCTCAAATAAAAATAACAATATTTAGTAACGAAAATAAAATTTGAAGTAGCGTGGTAAAACGAGTTAATTGGACGGAGAGTGTACTAATATAGGAGTTTTAACTTTTTTATAATCCAACATCATAAGTGGTCAAAAACTGAAAGTAAATAAAGGTTAAACCGGTACGTGTCCTTTTGTTCACCCGGTTCAATCTTGGCCGGCACCACCGGTTGACCGGTTCAATTTCTTCTCCTTTGTAGCCCACAAATAACACTCTCATTTTTCTCTCTCGGGACTTTGGATTAAAATGGACTCCCAAGTTGTCCAACTGAGAGGCGTTTGGATAAGATTAAAATTTGATCAAATTAAATTTTAATTATTTTTTTTAATTTTTTTAGATATTTGGTAAAATTAAAAAGAATTTAGAAAAAGCTAAAAGTGGATTAAAAAAAGAAAAAATTGAGATGCTGGATACCCCCGACTTTTTACTTTTTAGATTAATTTTTTTTTAGGTTTGATCAATACATTTAATTTTTTATCCCTTATATTTTCTTCTAATTCCAACAATACCCTAAACTTTGTAGCCCTTATTGATTTTTCTTTCTTTTTGTCGTTTTTTTCATCGTTTTCCTCCAGTTTCTTTTTTATCTTTCCCCTTTATTTTCAGAGAATCCATCACTACATAAGAAAACAATCAAAAATTTTACCATCAAATCGAGCTTGTGATAAGTTCTTTTCTATCCGTTCATATAGAATCTCTGCATGTTATTTAAATTTTAAAAATTAATTCATTTTAATAGTTTGTTTCATTCTTAAAGATTTTTTGCTGTTTACAAGCTTGCAGTATTACAATGTAATATTATATTTATATAAAAAATATCTTAAAATTTTTATTTTACAATATTTAAAAATAAAAAAGTAACTTATATTTATAAATTGATCTGGCATAATCACTTTACGTTGAAAGTGTATTTAAATAGAAATTATTTTTAGATTTTTTTTTCAGTTTCAGCACTTCTATCCAAACACTTATTTGCTTAATTTAAAAACACTTATTTTAAGCTTTTAATTATTTAAGCTAAAAAATAATTTTTTAAATTCTATCCAAACGAGCTTTAAGTGGAGTCCTCCAAGTTTTTAAAATTAGATGGGAGAGATAACTTATTTATTTATTTATTTATTTAAGTTTTTCCGTTTTAATAACTTGTTCCAGTTGTAGAACAACCACAACCTTGCGAAGTTATTCAATACCTACCAAAGTTTCGACAACTGCGACAAGTTGTTCAAACAGTACTAGGGAGGGAAATTTGTATTGTATTTGTGTAATTAAATGACGGGTATTGAGTAAAGTTTGGATTGTATTTAGTGTTTAAATCTACTTGTATAATGGGTAAGAAATCATCATCAATAAAGAAAGGAATTGGTAAAATATCTGTTTCAATTACTTAAGAGAAAAATTATGTGGGAAGAAGAAGAAAGAAACCCATGTTAATGCAAAATCAATACTGAAATTGGAACATATTAAGAATCTTGCTACATGGTCAGTGGAGAAGCTTCCATTCCTTCACTTGGTGCATTCTTTGGCCAAAAATTAGCTGCATCAGCTAAGTCTTTGGGTGTTTTGACTGATCCTTCATTATTTACTTGTCAAAGGTTTGATCTTTTTTTTTTTTTTTTAAATCTGGTTATTTTCCACTGTTTTTTTTTTAATGACTACTTTGATTTGTTATATCTGAGCTGACTGTCCTTTAGAAACACCTACCTCCACAAGGTAGGGTAAGGTCCGCTTACACTTTATCCTTCCCGGACCTTACTTGTGGGGTTTCATAACCATTTTTTGCATTTTGTAAGGCGTTTTTATTTTTTATAACTACTTTCATCTGTTGTCGTTGAACTGAGGTCATTCAGAAATACCTCCACGAGGTAGAGATAAGGTCTGGTTTCACTTTATTCTTTTCAGATTTCACTTGTAGGATTTTATTGGGTATGCAGCTGTTGTTGTTCTTGTATTTCTCTTACATTCATGAATATAGACGGTTAACTTTGTGACGGCTTAAAAAATGGATATTGATTGAGTAATGAATGTGTGGGTATAGTAGGAGAGATCAGGGCCGGCTCTACCTATTCAGAAAATAGGCAACCGTCTTTGGCTACCCAAATTTGAGGCCTCTTTTTTTTTTTTTTTACAATAATAGATTATATACTTTTTATTAACAAAAAATTAAATATTATTTGTAGAGAAAATAAATTTCTTATAAAAAAGTAAAGAATTATTAGAAGAAGTTTGATTTATATTTAAACTTTAAAATATTATGTCTTAAGAAAGATTAAATGCATTAGTTATATTGACGGAAAAAGAGTACTAGAAGAAATCGCTATAAAAAAAATAATTAACAACTTTGCATCTCAAAAAATTTAAAATATAGACTTAATAGAAAAATATATTTATTTTTCATAAAATTTAATAAAAAAATGTATTTATTTTTCTTAAAAATTTAAGGCCTCCATTTGATTTTTGTCTTAGGCCATCGAAGTGCTTGAGCCGCCCCTGGGAGAGATAGGATTAGCAATGAGTATATTTGGGATGGTTGAGCAAGGGGAGAGGAGATGCAGATGCACCGATGCTAGTGTGTTGTCTTTCTATACGTCCATACTAGTGGTCATAGTATTTCTCCCATAGTTCTTGTACTGCAATTTCTGGTACTATCTGTTGTTTCTTGTAGTACTTTGATTTATGTTACTATTTTTTGTTTCTTGTATTTCGATTGTCGTATTATTTTGTTGTAGCTATGGTTTAGAACGATTTGTTATGCGTTCACTTTCATTTGTTCTCTTTCTGGACTTCTTTGGACTAATTTTTCTTGAGCTGAGCGTCTATCAAAAACAACCTCTCTACCTCTCATGTAAAGGTAATTAGCATTGGGCTAGTCTCAAAAAAATCAGTAGATTTAAAGCGTGGAGAAGTAGCTGCTGCCAAAACCAAGTATGACAGAATAGAAGTAGGTTAATGTGTCCCCAAAGCTATCAGAACGTCCATATTTGCAGAACGATAGCTGAGTGCTTTGTATGAATCAGTCTACAAATGAAATCTAATGATGAATTGCACCGGAGTAGCTAACACACACCTCAAGATCTCTCCGATGCTAAGCATGTTGACAACTTTAGTTTCTAGGCCATCCTTTAGATGAGGAATATACATCAACATCATGGAGTGTCAAGAAATGGATCTTGGGCCTAACTCAACCGCAAAAGTTAGCTCAAGAGGAGAGGATTACCCAAGTCCATTCCCTAACCAATGTGGGACTTTTACCAACTCTGACACCCTCCTCACGCTCAGGTCTAACTGGCACAGACGCGTGGACTGGGAGCCCAAAACGAGAATGGACCTGGCTCTGATACCATGTCAAGAAATGGACCTTGAGCCTAACTCAACCTCAAAAGTTAGCTCAAGAGGTGAGGATTACCCAAGTACATATAAGCAAACCACTAGTTCATTCCCCAACCAATGTAGGACTTTTACCCACTCTAACATGGAGGTCAGGAAAACAAGAATAGTAAAGACTAGGCTCCAGAGAAAGGACCGATGCTACTGTTCAATTTCATCTCTTCTCCAGGTTTCTTTTTCTTCTCCTTCAGGAAATGTCAATCCCTTGAACCGTCCTATGCCAGTTGACTCGATTACTTGAATAAAATTTCAAGGTCCTGTGACATCTGATCATTAAGAAAGGGATATCTTCTTCTGCTCCGTAGCCAATATCAATGTCTTCAACTCCTGGGAGTGCTCTAAGAGAAGTTTCAATAATCCTCATGGAACTGCCCGTGCGCGCTCCATCAAATATCTTACCCAAATATAACCAGAACAAAAAAGCTATAACCAACTTTTTTTTAATGTTCAGGAAATCCTCCAAGGCCAGTGATGCACGTTTACCATAATTTTTTCTGTAGCAGGGTTCAAATTCGTTATGTGCGCCAAACCCACTCATCATGAGCCACTCTTACAACTGGACCCGGAGGCCGAGAAGCAAGCTATAACCAACTAGTTGGTATCACTTATATAGGTTTTTGCTTTCATCGTGTTCTAAGATTAGCTAAATCTGCATGGATTTCTAGAGGTTGTACGAATAACTAATTAAATACAGAAAACCAAAAACATAACTAGGTCGCAGCTTATTACAGTCAGTTGGTATTTTTTATCTCTGGGATCCTGAAGGATCACTCGTGTGTTTTTGAGTACTTTACATTAATGTGGTATATAATATCCTTCAGACATAGTCTCAATGCTCCAAAGTTTCATTGCTATTTTTGAGCTTTGGTAACAGCTATTTATGTCTGGAAAGTGGAAAATAGCTGAGTTATAATATTCTCCTCTTTTTGGCCATGTAGTTCCTAAAGTTTCTCCCTTTTTCACATTTTGGGTGGATTAATGCACTTAGGATTTCAGTTTCAAAAAATAATGCTCTTGGGATTTTTCATAAAGGAGGAAAATAGCAAAATGGGCGTTGATTATTTCAGTATTGTTGTACAGTGTGTGTGAGAGAGTGAGGTTTTTGATTAGGTGTACCAAGTTTTGGTCTGTGACCAAAAACCTTCTCTATAGTTAAATCTGGAGCAGGCTGTTGCTTGTTTGTATGGAGCTGCACATTCTAGCTTAGTGTGTTTTGGGTGTAAAAGCACAGCCGAGTAATATTCTTCTTTTTCTCCCACGTAGTTCCGAAAGTCTCTTGCTTTTTCACATTTTGGGTGGAATAATGCTCTTGAGATTTTTCATAAAGGGGTAAACTAGCAAAATGGGCGTTGATTGTTTCAGCATTGGTCTGCTCTGTGTGTGTGAGAGAGTGAGGTTTCATGATTAGGTGACTTCTCTGTAGTTAAAGCTGGCTCAGGCTGTTGCCTGTTTGCATGGAGCTGCCCATTCTAGCTTGGTGTGTTTTCGGTGTAAAAGCATATTCTTTTTTTCCCCATGTAGTTCCTAAAGTTTCTTGCTTTTTCACATTTTGGGTGGAATAACGCACTAGAAAATTTTCATAAATGAGGGAAAAAGCAAAATGGATGTTGGTCGCTTCCGCAGTATTGTGCAGTGTGACAGAGAGTGAGGTTTCTTGATTACGTGTACCATGTTTGTTCTTTCAGCAAAAATCTTCCTTGGTTTAATTAAATCCGTTTTTATGGAGCTTCCCACATTCTTGCGTAGTGTTGACTTTGGGTGTAAAAACAGAGCTGAGTAGTATTCTTCTTTTGATTTTTCCTTCTCCTAAGAACGGCTCCATATGGAGCGAAATGGATATTGAGGATTATAGCTGACCGCCTGACCCCGGCTAATTTGGGATTGAGTCATAGTAGTTGTGCTGTTCCTTCTCCTTTTCGATTTACTTTTAATGTCTATAAGATAATTGGGAGCTCTACATCTGCTTGTATTCAGAACACTAGTCGATTTTCTGTTTATCTCTTTTTCACTTTTGTTATCTCTTACAAGAGAATCAAATAGGATAAAAGTCAGCTTTACATACTATATGCATAGTGAAATGTCTAATTGATGTGTTTACTCCATAGAACATATTGTTACTTCTTTCTCACAAGGATAAATATAACATTTGGAAGATGTTTCATTTAAGTTGTTTCCTACAACTCGGTGTTATGGAGTTAATTTACTGAAGAAATCTAGTTGTTTGAACTTTTAGATTAGCTCCAATAGTAGTCGGGAATGATATAAAGGCGAGTGCATGTTTTGTGAGCTTTGTTGGTTTCAATCCAGCAAGTAGCTAATTCCTGTGCACGTCGAGTTGTTTTTACTTCTTCCTTCTGATTTCTCCTATTTTAAATCACAATGTATGTATGGAATTGATTTATTCTGCTTAAAAGTTTATAATTACTTTGATTTTTTGCTGCTTTCATGTTGAATGAGTCATTCTCGACTTTTCATCCCTTTTGGTAGGCTCCTGTACCGACTTATAATTGATATTTTGCAGGTGTGAATCTATCCTTCAAGCTGGATACAACCGTACAACATGGATTGCGAAGAACAAAAGGAAGGCACGAAGGAAACGCAAGACATCTGGTATTCCCCCGGAGAACTATGTTGTATATGAGTGTCATTTCTGCTCACATCGGAATCTAAAAAGAGGAACCCCAAGAGGCTATATGAAAGATCTATATCCTGCCAAACCAACAACTTCAAGAGTTGACCCTGCTAAATCAGCAAACCGAAAGTCTGAACAGTTGGATACGTTAGTGGCTAGCATTGATAAGGAAAGAGTTGACACTACTGAATCAGCAACCCAAAAGTCCGAACAGTTCAATGAATCAAGGGGTAGTACCGACACACAGATAATAAGACAAATATAATAATTGTTTTATCTGAAATAGTTGGAGATGATCCTGCAACTCCATTGTCAACAGTTGCGGTTACTTCTTTGTTAGACTCGAAGAGGAGGAAACGAAATAGAACAGGGTCCAAGAAGAAAGTTGAACCTCCGGATGGTTTATCCATGAGAGTTGCTGAGAAGACTGTCGCAACATCCAAGTAAGCGAAAGAAGCAGTCGTGGACCAGTTTGAAGGAAATTGCTGAAAGTCAGAGTAGCAATAGCAGGAAGTTCTCCAGCATATCTGTTCCATTTATTCTTTAGTTAGTCGTAAGAATTGTATTGTTGTCTGTTGAGCATCCTTTACCTTGGTGTTGATTCACTAAATGATATTTCTTACTGGGTTCTCACTATATGTAATTGGTATTAAAAATCCGGTCTGCCCTTACCTCAGATGTAGAAAGGTTGTTTCTAATAGGTCCTCAATTTAGAGAAAAAGAAAATAAAAAGCAGTTTCGAACAAGAAGTAGCGGAAGAACAAAAAAACAACAGATAGTAACAATAACAAAAATCGAGAAACTACAAGGCCAATATTATCACTACTAATTTAAGTGACAAGAAAACAACGTCCTGCTCCCTGCTAACATTCTACCACTATATCTCTATGCAATGAAAACTAAACAAAGAATGATCTTTTCAACTGTTCCTCAGAATTTGTTTATCTTCAAAAAGAAAACAGAACAGGCCATACAATGTATTAGTGGAATAGAGTAAATTGCTCATATGCATAAAATGTTTTAGATGGAAAATGAGTGAACTTTCACAACAATAGTAGTATCAAGATTCTTAAAAAAAAAAAAAAAAAATTAAAAACTAAGAGACTCGGGTGAAGATCGGACAAAAAAATTTGGACCATTTCTCGATTTGTGCGTGTCATCCTTGCGCAGGGGCCATGCTAATCTTCTCTGTATTGTTCCAATTTTATCGGATGTCCCCGAAGGGACAAGCTTCACACCTTTGCTATTGTCCTTATAGTGGTGTAGTTTTCTTTATTTGCTCGATGTGGGAGAAACGAAAAAGAAGATGTGACTCCAGTAAATGTCGTTTTTGGGTCATAAAGTTTCGAAAACCAAACATTTCGTCCTATTTAAGAAAGTTTATTTCAACATCACCCCCTGAAGTATTCATTCACGTAATGAAGTTCTTCCTGCACTTCTGAATATGTCAAAATCACCCTCATCTTTTTGTACTATATGTTATCATAAATTAAGATTTTGGACATCTTTTCAAAGACACAACTTAAAAATTCCTTAATTATTCATTATTAGAATTTTTTTTAAAAAAAAAAAAAATTGATTCAATAAAGACTGCACTTCACAGTCTCTTTCAAGAGTTGAAAATGGTGTATCCATAATATTTGATTCTTTAATTTGATAATATTTGACTCCTTATAAATTAAGTGGATTATAGCACCAAGGATTGTGTCAGGATGGATAGGATTCCTTCCATCATGTACTAGATGTTTCAATTTTAAGCCTTAAAGTTAAATTTTTGTAACAGAAAACACTTTTCTCGTTAATGAATTTTACGCGACAACAAATCTGAAATAGTCCACCCAAAACAATTATCAGAAATCAACGGGGAAAATATTAATAACTGAAATTGACATTTGTTTGGGAAAATGGTGAAACTAATCTCCACATGAAATTGTTAAGTATTTTATAATGTTTGGTTTCCTGTCTACTTAAGCACCACATAAAATTTAGCATAATCCATTGTTTTTTGGTTTGAATTTTTTTCTGTATTTATTATGGAAGAACTTATAAATTATTTCATGTGAAATAGAATATAGAGATTAGATATATAAACTAAGATTATTAAATCATGTAGATTAATATTTATATTTTACTGAAACTTATTTTATTAACTATGTAATTTTTTTTAACACAACATGCTAAACATCAAATATTGTAATACAATTTTTATTGGGGTTGAAGAAGGTCACAGGGTGAGATTTGAGGATTCTGGATGCTTAAAAAATAAAGAAAATAAAAAAAATAAAAATTCCTCAATGAGATTCGAACCTACGACGCACCTTCCAATAGAATACCTTAAGATAAGCCTAAATGTCAGTGCATCCAACCAGTTTTTGTTTTGGTGGGTACTTTTATATGTTCTATACCTATTTTCGTATATTTTTTAATGTAATTACACCTATTCTACGTTAAGTTTAATGTATACTGAATCACCTCAAAATTTAGCGTAGGTCCGCCCCTAGCTATGGGATAAGTTTTACAATAGAAGTTCAATAGGCAAGAGATATAACATCATCAATCCTTGTACTAATTATCAAAATATAGATTCGCTTATTTTTGTCCCTGACTAAGTAGTCAGCAATCTGTATTAACCCTCGTAACTACTCCTTTATTATATATATATATATCCTGCTTATCAAAACAAAAAAAACATCATGAAGTGTGAATTAAGGAGTCATTTTGTAGGATGCATTAGAAAAAAAA
>NC_061120.1:210076133-210112991 GCF_002878395.1 Capsicum annuum
ATATGTATGTGGTTTCCTAGAATGAACAAACATTGGGACAAAATTAATCTAAATGTGTTACTTATATGGTTGCTTAGAATGAACAAGCATTGGATATAATTATCTTAAGATGTCGAGAGATTTATTTAATAACTCGAAATTTTGAAACAATCATATATATATATATATATATATATATATATATATATATATATATATATAAAAATATAAAGGTCATTAGAAAAGTGAATTGAACTTTTTTCCCTTCATTAAAACAATCCACTTTAGATAAAACCGTCTTTACCCTCTTCCCTACAATTAAATTCTACAAAATAAATATAATAAAATTTTCCTAATTTTCCTTTACCCAAATTTTTCTTTGCCCGTCTTATATATTTTAACCAAATTTAGCTTTTCTCTATAATAAAATTTCCCTAACTAAAATTTTCCTAATTTTCCTATATCCAAATTTTTCATTACCCAATTTCTGTATTTTAACCAAATTTAGCCTTTTTCCATAATAAAATTTTCCTAAATAAAATTTTTCTTTACCCAATTTTTTCTTTACTTGTTTTATGTTTTTTTAATCCTATTTGATTCCTACTTGGTTTCCTTCAACCACGGCTTTTCCTGTCTTTTATATAAACGTTTGAGTTTTTTTTTTTTTTTTCATTGTTCATTATTATAAACAGTTGCAATCTTTCATTATTTTTTGTCTCAACAAAGTTTATTATTTTCCGTTTCAGCACAGTTTCAACAATTTCAGGTTTTTGATCGTTATAACACCTCTCCCTTTTTACGTTGTTAATTTAAACACAATATTACTTGCTATGTCAACTTAATTTTTCTTAGCTTAATTAAGCTTAATGTGTCCTTTTAGTTCAATATTTTTTATTTTCTACTTCTCAAAACTTCTCATAGCATATCTCGACATATTCCATTCTATATGTCACTTTAGTAGATATATTATACTTTCTGTTGCTCATAATAACTTCTTTATCTACCACCTACCAACAAGATCGCTCAGACAAGAATTAATTGGATCAAAATCGAAACTTTGTGATCACTATTATATTATTTTTTTATAGTTACAGGTCGTAGATGAATGTCAGTTGGCTTTAGAGAATTTCTTGTGTAAAGGTTAAATTTAATTGTATTGTTTTGATATCTTTGTTATCTTATTATTGTTTTATTTTAATTTACAGATGCTAGATGAATGCAGGTCGGCTTTAAATTTTTTTTTAGGTAAAGGTTAGGGTTAATTGTATTATTATAATATCTCTATTAGTTTGTTATTTTGTGGTAGTTTACCGTTCGTAGATGAATCTTGATCGGCTTTGAGAAATGTATGTGTGTAAAATTTAAGTTTAATTGTATTATTTTGATATCACTTTTATCGTGTTATTTTGTGGCAGTTTAATGTTGGTCGGCTTTGAATAATTTCAGAAGACTTTGAGAAATTTTTTGTGTGTAGAGATTAGATTTAGTTGTATTATTTTGATGTCTCTATCATTGTATTGTTTTGTTGCAATTTACAGATGATAGATGAATATCGATCAACTTTTAAAAATATTTTTGGTAAATGTTAGGTTTAATAAATAAATTCTCAATCTTTACATACTCAAGAGATATTAAATTTAATTATTATATTCATCTTTATTATTTAAACAACTATCCTATTTAGTGTAATATTTGAACTCATTAAAGTGAGGTACACGTGCAAGGCGCGTACACCTAAACTAGTATATATATATTTGCGAAAAAAATTAAGTGGACTCATATAAGACGTCAAGTTAATTTAACGATAAATATTATTAATTTTTTTAATACTTAAATAAATTTATAATAATTTTTTAATATTATTTGTTTTTAATACTTAAATGACTTATAATAATTAATTAGACGTGATATAATAAAATTACGATTGAAGCAGCAGACATGTCATAAATGTCTATTTTATTTTTTTATTAAACATTATTAATTTTTTAATATTTAAATAACATATAATAATTATTTAGGGGTGATATAATAAAATTACGAAGCAAACAGCTTAAACGCGGCAAACAGCACGACCTTAAGCTGCTCATTCACTCTTATATTATAAAGTAATATATATATATATTCTGAAAGTTTACATTTTTTGCTCTAAATTTGTTGGATTGGATCAATTTTTTCATCTAATATTTGATATTCATATTGAATAATATGACTAAATTTAAATTTGCATATTGGAGGTTCAATTTTGAGAGTGTCCTCCCAACATATAGATAAGAAAAAAAAAGGTGGAAATGAATAATCCAAATAGATTGGTAGTTGAATTCAAACTTTTCTTTTTTCCTACTAGGATTGTCCCCAACTTTTTGATTTCGTGATACAGACTTATTCTTTTTTGTTTTTTCCGATAGACTTGACTTGGGATATTGAAGCGGGAGACTTTGCTTAATTAGTAAAGGTAATGTTATGTGATTTGTAGATCATGAATATAAATCATGAAAATAATTTTTTATAAAAATGTAAGATAGATTACGTATAATATCTTTTTATGAATTAATCTTTTTCCAGACTCCTACATAGGCAATAATGAACATGCTTTAGTGCACCAACACCCTTTACTTGGGATATTCCATTGGATCAATTGACACTTTAATTGATAAATAAATACTTACTTGAGTTAATATTCAAATATTTTTTCAAAATTTGGTTGTGGTACTCTAAAATAAATTGATGAATTTAGTAAATCATTTTTGGAGAATCTAATGACTATAGATCAAATTAATTCAATTCTTACAGTACAATGATTATCTATTCACGACTTAATTATATCTATCATTTTTTTTTAACAAAGCAGTATAAGCAATTCATCTAACAATAGTATTTCAATGACATGATCCAATTAAACCTATGTAGTTTTCACAGAAGTATAATTAATTAACAAAAGGAAGTTATTGAATAAGTAACAGTGATTCATTTTTTGTAATTGTGCGCTTGTCAAAACAACAACAACAACTCCTGTTTAGCAATTTTTAATATGAATAAATTATATACCTAATATTCCTTGTTGTAATAAATAAACAAAAAATAGGTTGGTAAAGCAAGCAAAAATGGAAAATGGGAGAGTCAAGAAACGACTTCCTAGCTCTTTTTAAATTACTATCTTGTATCTACATGGATGAATCCCTTTGACGGAAAACTATACTATATATACATGGTTAAAATTATTTTTTATGTATATATAGTAAATGTCGAAACTCCTTCGGTTAGCTCATATGTTCACTTGTGAACCCCTTAGTGAAAATCCTGACTCTGCCACTACTTGTATAGTATTGAGAACTCTTAACCAGTGGCGGAGCCAGGATATTCGCAAAGGGGTTCATAAGGGAATATACGAACTAATCGAAGCGGGTTCAACGTCTAATATATATACATAAAAAATAATTTTAATCATGCATATATAGCATAATTTTTCGCCGAAGGACGAACCCCTGGCAAAGGCCGGGGTAGATCTACCACTGCTCTTAACATGTAAACATTACTCCTCTGCTCCAAACTAGTCCATCACATTTTGTTTCTCAAAAGTAAACTTGATTAATTTTAAAGTTAAATTGAAGTATATAATTAAATTTAGTTGTACTACAGATTGCAGCTTTTTTTATGCCAATTTGATGAAAAATTTGGAAAAAATTGTAAATAATACTCTTTTTTTACCAAATCAGTTATCATGTTTCACTTTTTAAAAATTAATTTGACTAATCTTCGAAGTTAAATTGAATTATACAATTAAAATTTATTTTGATATTCAAAAATTTTATGAAAAATACTACTTTTCTTATGTCAACTTGATGAAAAAAATATACTTCAAAATAATAATCAAAATTCAAATAATTTACTTTTCGCAAAGCGAAAAATGAAAATTTATTGTGCTCCTACTTAATTATTATATATAATATTTCCTGTTCATCTCAAAAAATAAATAAATTATAGTTTGGTACAAGAGGAAGGAAGTTTTTTTTTTTTCTTTTCATTGAGCTAATTTGGTTCATTAATGTTCCTAATTTGAAGAAGGGAAGATGGAGGTGGTTGGTAGATGAGTCAACTGAATCTACAAAGTTGTTGGCCATGCATGGTTTTCCAAATTAAACGTGTGGAAGGAAGATACATTTTCAGAGTATGTGAACATTTGACTATAATTTGAGTTTGTTTGGAAGGAAGGAAAATATTTTCGAAAAAAAAAAAAAATACTTTCTTACATGTGTGGGGCTTGTCAAAATATTTTGAAAAATATTTTATAAGAAAAAATAAATTCTTTGACGTGATGATATAACTTTTCTAATAGAAGAGGAAAAATAAGTTTATTGAATGACATTAATTCTTCAACGGAAAAGGGCCTAAATTCCCCTTCGTCTATTACGAATAGTATAAAAATGTCCTTCATTCATCTTTGAATTTAAAAATGTCCCTCACGTCCAGTTCTAACTGGAAGTGGATTTGGGAGGCATTTTAGAATTCAAAAGTGGATGGAGGATATTTTTGTACCAATTCTAATATATGAAGGACAATTTAGACCTTTTCTTCCAATTCTTAATACAATTTATCTTCACCAATTTATGTAATCATAACTTCCTCCGTTTCATATTAGTTGATCACCTTATTCAAGATATATGTCTCAGATTACTTTTTCACTTACCAAATCAAGATAATATTAATTAATTTTTTTTCATTTTATCATGTTATTAATACTCTTAAGAAGTGTAAAAACAAGTTTATAAAATTCTAAAAAGTATTATAAGGAGTAAATTAGTAAAATTATCTTTTTTATTATAATTTTTTAAGTGATTTGCACAAGTGAAAATAATCAACGAATATGAGACGGAGAAGTTTCATCCCACCCTGAGGGGTCAAGTTTAAATCTTAAGAGAGACAAAAATTATTAATATGTGATATCTTTTTATCTATTTTATTTTTTGATGGTTCGAGCTGGTGGGAGATTGTCTTAACACTAAAGTTATCAAAAAAACACAATTAAATAAATAGAAAGTTAACTTATTTTCAAAAAATCATAAAAATTTAGCTTCCTAAACATTTCCTTCAAATCATGTTCTTGAGCAGAGAATCTTTTTAAAATAATCTCTTTATCTCATCGATAGGAATAAGACTTGAGTAGTATGAATACCTTTGACTAAAATTCTAATTGTACAAGTGATTGTACATATATTTTTAATAGGCGGAACTCATCGACGACACCTAAGATTTTTGTAATTTTTCACTTTGACACCTAAAGTAGGCGGTATTCACTTTGACACCTCAACTAGCATTTCAATGTGTCATTTTAACACTTTTTGCCGAGTGGTCATTGCTCGTGTGCTACACGCATTTTAAACAAGTGTAAAGAATATTTTTGTAATTTTATCCTCTCTTCTCTTTTTTTCTCGCTATTTCTTTCATTAATTTTCATAATTTTTTTTCTTCAATTTTCATTTATTTTTTCACCATTTTTTTCTTCAACTACGATGTAAAATACACGCACATTACATATTTTTATAAAATATGCTAATTGTACCATTAATTTCATTTATTTTAAATTCAGTGACTCACAATTTGATCCAATACACTTTTTCAACTAAATTTTGCATAATTTGATTAAAAGGGAAAAACAAATCACAAAAAATTATTTTTGCATTTTGCTTCAATTTGTTTTAAAAAATTATTTTTCTATACATGAATCATCACAAAAAGGATAAAGAAATTGTGTGTGTTCAATGAAGATCATCAATGACGCCCTTCTCTGCTTTCTTGGAATTTAGGGTTTTAGGAATTTAGGTGGTGGTAGGTGGGTTGAAGAAGATAATGTTGGGGGTGAGGTGTTGAAGATGAATTTGTGGGGAGGAGGAGGTGGAGCCAAAGAAACTACGAGTACAACAAGAATTTTAGAATTTTTCGATAAGTAAATGATCGGAGTAAAAATAGATCGTTAACAATAGGTGAGTGTCCAACAGATTTCTCAAATTCCTCCATGAATAATTACTTTCCAGTTTGTAGATCAATGAACTTATTCCACATTCCCTCTTCATTAGACTCTTTCACAATGAATTTCTTTCTAGTGTTTAAATTTTTTATCAAAAAAAATAAAGAAAAATTCAAATCAGCACCTTTAGTTGATAATGTGGATTATGGTGTTTCGCTTTCATTTGTGGTGGAGAAGATTTGCTTGTTCCCTTTTTAGGTGGAGCCATTACAATAACAAAATTAGTGTATTGGCATATTCGTGTGGCTGGTCCCAAAAGAGAGAAAAAGAATTAGAGGGACAAAGATAATGAAATAATGATTTTGATAGAAAAAAAGTTTCATTAAAAAAAATTAAAGGGTTGTATTTTGGTGGAGAAGATGATTTTGGGGATGGGGAGGGAGGGGGTATATTATTATTATTTTTAATTTAAATTAATTATTTAATAATTTTTTTTGAATAAAAATGACAAATTTCGACATATTATTCGTCACTTTACATGTCAGTAGCGCGTGTATTACACTCACATTACATATTTTTACTGATTGTGTAAAAAATGTTAAAATGACACATCGAAATGCTAATTAAGGTGCCAAACTTTAAGTGAAAATTACAAAGTGTCAAAGGTGAAATTATTTTTACTGATTGTGTAAAAGGTGTCAAAATTACAAAGTGAAAGATCGCTGAAACTTTAAGTGTCTGTCGATGGGTTCTACCATTTTTAATATTCTACTCTTAGATAAACAAATATGAACAAAAAAATTATTATGAATCATCTATTTTTATTAAAAATAACAAGTACGGTAATTCGAATGGAGTAATAGTCAAATTTAGAATTTCAACATATATAAAATATATCTTTAATATTTTTTTTAATAGATGTGCGATCAATACAAGTATTTTCTTCGTCCAATAATATTTTTACACTATTGACTTGACACACAAACTAAAAAATAATAAATAATAATGGTAATTTTATCATATCACACTTCCAATATATATATTTTTTCTAAAGTAATAAATTAATTTTATTTAAAGAGTGACACAATAAAATTATCTATATGATTTAGGAAAAATAATATAAACACATACCTTAACTTATTATATTTACACAAATCCCATTCTTATATAGCAATTGCAAAAAATCACAGCTAATTATGTATTTTCGTTCAACGTATCGAGAGCTAATTATATATTTTGACAGATTCAAAATTAAAATTTTCAGTAATTACATAAAATATTAAAATTATTGATAATTAAGTTTCAAATTTTGAAATTTATATTATTTATTTTGTTATTTATTATTTTTTAATACGTAAGCAAGATGATAAATAGTGGACAAAGTACATAAATTAAAATATTCTTTCCGTCCTATTTTACTTGTCTCAATTTAACTTGAGACATTGATTAAGAAAAATAATTAATAACATGACTAGTTTAGCATATTATTCTTATTAAATAATGCTTATATTTTAATTTGAATAAAAAGTAATTAATGTAAGAGGTAAAATATAAAAAAAATTATTTCTTTTTTATTTGTAAAAAATGAGCCCATGGAAATTTTGTACTTTTTTTTGGAATTTTTTTTTGGAGTTGAAAATTGTGGTGTTTGGCCATGAAAATTCAGAAAATAATTCTGAAATTTTTTTCTGAAAAGGGAAAACCGATTTTTGTTGTTTTCACAAATTTTCAACTCCAATTCCAACTTTTATTATTATTACATATAACCCCAATCGTTTAAATTTTTACATAAAACTCTCCTTATGATATTACTTTTTCAATATTACGTATATAACAGTTTTAAAGAATAAGATAATTATAATTTCAAACTTAATGCTATCCTAATTAATATATATCTCTTTTTCTCTCTTATCATTATTTTTATCTCTTATTTAATTTTCTCTCTTATTTAAGACATTATTTTACTGCTAATTTATATTTATACCCATAAATATATAAAGTATTATATTTATAATAGAAATATACAAAGTGTTGTATATAAAGTTGGTCAAACCCATCGATAGCCCCTTAAACTTATCCCTAAAATTCATTTAGGCCCCTACACTAAGGTTTGTACCTATCAAACCCCTAAACCCCCCATATTATGCATATTTTGGCTAATCAGCTGAAATGTAAGTGTGTGTAATACACACGCGATGATGTGGCAAAAAAGGCTAATTAGAAACTGCCACGTTGCATTATGGTCCATTAATTATGAAAAATTAATTATAATTTTTTTTCTTAAAAAAAAGGTTCCTTTAAATCCCCCAACCCACCAGTCCCCTTCACCCCCCACCTCCACCCCCCACCCCTCCCCCCCCCCCCCCCCCCTTCCATTCTCTTCTCCATTTTTTACAAAAAAGAATTTAAAAAAAAAAAAAAAAAATACACGCTGGTACACCCGCTCCCCTCTCCCCTCTCCCTTCATCCTTCCATTCTTCTTCTCCATTGTTTGCAAGAAGAAAGCAGAACTTAAAAAAATAAAATCTCCACTTTCAGTAAACTGCAGAACTTAAAAGAAAAAAAAAGTTCTCATGATACTTTGTCCATTAAGGATACCATTCTCCATTATATTGGATTTGAGTTATTTAAGTTCATAAACATGTAATTTTAAATAATCTTGAAATTTTGAAGTTAATTTTTCGGCGAGGCATTTGAAAATGGCTAAAGAAGATGATGACTGAGGTCGTGGTTTGTAAAGGAAGACGATGATGACGAAGGTGCGAAGAAGACGATGAAAAGAGGGGGGGGGGGGGGGGGGAAAAAAAAAGACGATGAAAAGGGTGTGTGTGTGCTTTGTTTTATTTTTTTTATTAAGAAATTATAATAATTAAAAATAATATTAATAAAATAATTTAAATATAAATTTTTTAATTAAAAAAAATAAAATATTATTTAATTTATTGTTCACGCGCCAACATACTCTCCTTGCCAACTCAGCATTTTATGCCTGATAAGTACCAATTTTAGCACTTAAGGGGCTTGATAGGTACAAGCCTTAGTTTAGGGGCCTATGTAAATTTTCGGAACAACTTTGAGGTCCTATCGATGAGTTTGGCCTATAAAGTTTATACCATGTATATACCATATATACACATATATAAATATACAAAGTATTAAGAAACATACTTAACATATTTATAATATAAATATACAAAGTATGTTATATATGAAATTTTATACCATGTATATACCATATACACACATATATAAAAATATAAAGTATAAAGAAACATACCAAACATATTTATATATTTAAGGTATATGATATAATATACCATAAATATGCAAAGCATGTTTTACATAGAAATAAATTATTCACACACAGTAAAATCTTTTATGTATAAGAAAGTTAAAGAAATAAATTAGCGGCACCCTAAAGTTTAATAACAACCCATCATTTTCTATTTTTTAGGAACGGAAAATGAAGAAAATAAATTAAATAAATTCTAAAAAAATAAATTTGTTTGAAAGATAATATTTGTTATTTAAAAAATAGGAAGCAGTGATTTGTTAATATAACATCCATATTTAAAATTTTCAAATATGAAAAAATGGCTATTAACGTAAATATTATATATATCATAATTGAAATTTATTAAATATGACCATGCATATGTAATTATTTTTATAATAGTGGCTAATTGCGTTCTTTTTTCATTAGTAGGTAAATTTTAATTGAGTGATTTTGATAGTTTATAAAAGTTAGGATATAAAATTATATTTTAAAATATTTTTTCAAAAGTAAAAAAAAATATTTTAAAAAAAATGACGAAACATAACTCTAACTCCAATTTAACTTCAAAATGTTTTAATTTTCACCACGAAACGACTACTAAATTAGGAAATTTGGATAAATAAATGGGACGGTGTGAATATAAAGCAATGAACCTTATGGAACAAATATGGCACAAACCTCCAAACAAAGTGTTTGCTGGCAAATTCCAGGAAACGTTGTCCACTGCGACTATATAGTATATGTACTAACTCCTACTGACCACGAAAAAATCGACCATTCATTTCACATTTCTGCTAAAATTTTTCAATGGAATTGGAAACTCACGCGTCGTCGTGTTTTGATAATCTCAACTCCCACTCTCCTATTAGGAGTAACTCCTTTATAGACACTAATGGCCGGAAATGCCAGTGGCCTGACTCCACCGGAGCTGGAGATGATATTCCGGTGGATAAGCCGGCGACACGTCATGCGAAAGCGGCAATGACAGTCCAGAAGGTTTACCGGAGTTACCGTACCCGGCGCATGTTAGCGGACTCTGCTTTGGTTGCTGAAGAACTCTGGTACACATTTGCTCTTTTATTTACCATTTTATTTATTACTCTCTCTCCGTTTTCATTTACGTGACACTTTTTGAATTTTCAACCCAATTCTTTTCATATATATATATTTTTAAATGGCTCTCAGAATTCCAATCGTGGTACATAAAAGGAGAATCTTCTTGGAGTTAATAAATTACACATTTAAAATATTTTAATTTTTCGAATTTTGTACTTCAACTATCTTTAATTATTAATCACAGCACACATTATTTGATTTTTTTTCCTACCTAAAGGGTGATTTTAAGTAGGAAAATAGAACAATTAATAGTTTCAGGTCGTTTAGATAGAAAAATCACACACTTATAACTCAAAAAATTGAAATACTTTAGTTTCGGATAGTTTAAATAGAAAAATCGCACACTTATAACTCAAATATGAAACTCGAAAAATTTGAAATATTCTAATTAACTCTTCTTCTAATTGTTGTTGTTCATTTTGTTATTTTGAAGGTGGCAAGCTATAGATCATGCTCGATTGAATCAAAGTACAGTTACATTCTTCAATGTCCCCCAACCGGAAACGGCAGCTTCACGGTGGAATCGCATCAGTTTAAATGCTTCCAAGGTAGCTCATAATTTTAATTTCTGCTTTTTTTTTTCTTCATTTGTTTGTTTTTAATAATCTACCGGAAAGTTTTTCGAAAACCTCTTTACATTAAAAAAGAGTTAATCTATGTATACTCTATGCTTTCGGGACTCCAATTATTCTTGAGATTTACTTAGATGATATTGTTGTTGTTTTTGAATAATTTCTTTTGTCAGCGAACTAATTAAAAAATAATATTTTCTCTATTTCATAATAAATAAATTGTTAGATTTTGACACACAGATTAAGGAAAAATCATTAAAGACTTAAATTTAACATAACTTTCTATTTTTATTCAAAAAAAAAAGAAAAAATTAATCTTATAATACTTTTTAAAAAATTAATTGATTCAATCATAAAGGTAAATTTGAAAAAAGAATTTAATGATGTACTTATTTTAAAATATCAATAAATATTCTAATAATTCGCTTATTTCAAAATGAAGGGAGTATCTTGATAGAGAATGGGTGTGCTCGTGCAGATTAGGTACACTAAATCTCATAAAGAAATGTTGTTTACTGCATGGAGAGAAAAAGAATAAACAAATTTTGCAAAACAACAAACAAAAAAGACAAAATAGGCTTCTTTTTTATAGAAAGCGGATATAAAAGAGAACAAAATACACAGCCAGCCAAGAACAAAAAAGAGAAAAGGAAATGAAAGAACTCAGTGAGGCTACGTTGCTAGCACTCTTTAAAAATATTGACGATATGTTGAATACTTCAAAAAAGAATTAACTTTTGAAGAATAGTCCGATACGGTTGCGACAATAATTTTGGAGAGTAGCAGTGAGGAAGTGTAATACCCGCCAAGTCAGATATAAAAAAATCTATTCGATATAACAAACTATTCCCTCTATGTAACTGATAAGTTTCCTTTTTCCTGATTCAAAACGAAGGAAGTATGTTTTAAACAATTTTCTTTGCTCAAATCAGCCAAAACTTTTAAAGGTTAATTCTTTGATGGAAATTTGACAATTGACACTCCTACTATTCACAAAACAAAGGCAAGTCTGATTATATTTACATTTTGGCCAGGTTGGTAAGGGGTTGTCAAGAGATGGAAAAGCTCAGAAACTAGCTTTTCAGCATTGGATTGAGGCAGTGAGTCACTTCCCACTGCTGCTTTATTTGAGTGTGCCCCATTAACATTATTGATGTTTGTATTTTTATGATCTTGGTTTTGTGGTAATTGTAGATTGATCCACGCCACCGTTATGGGCACAACTTGCATGTGTACTATGAGGAGTGGCGTAAAAGTGATGCTGGCCAGCCATTTTTCTTTTGGTAAGAAAGCTGAATGGTGGAATTGTTACATCACAAAATGTCTGGTATATTTTGAGGTGGTAAATAATGAGGGATGGCAGCTCTATCCCTTAAAGTTTTGGACTGAAAGAGCAGTTTTGTGCTATGTCGCCCGGACTCTTCTAAAATGTTGTATACCCATGTCGGGTCCTCCAAAAATGCACTACTTTTGGAGGATCCAATGCACACCCGCCAGTCCGAGCAACATAGTTTTTGTACTTATTTTAGGAAGTACTGCAGCAAATTTTTGCTTTTTTCTTATTTCTTAAATGGTGGAATTCATGACTAGCCTTGCTCATCACAACGAGCGATGTGAGTTAAAGACTATAATATTTAACTTACGTAGCTTACCCTTTAGACTTTTTTGAGTAAGGTTCTAAAAGATTACAAAAGAGAAATCCTCCAGAAATCGTGAGTCAATTTGAATATCCTTGGGAACTAAATTGATTTAGATTAATTGAATATATTAAAATTTAATTTAGATATTCAAAGACTAATACGAAAAGTACTATAAGTTCCAATTTTTCTAATATCGATGTGGTGAAATAGTACATCTTAAATTGCTAGTCAAAGTTTATGTAGCTTGACTCGCGATAAGTAATGTAACAAGTTCTTTGAGATGGAAGGAGTACTAATCCTAATAAAACGAATAGTAAAAATTAGTTTGTTTGATTTGCATTCGCGCCTATAAGATAAATCAACATAAATGCAAATGTATTTGGACGTTATTGATTATTCCATGTATTGCAATTCTCATATGTACAGGAAGTTGAGGCATTAGTTTATTGCATAGGCGGTTGACTAATCTTGTGCTACTTCAGTATGAAGTCTAGAACATTGGGCATTGTTGGGTTCTGTTTTCATTTGACTGCTGTTTTTGTACAATGTGGAT
This sequence comes from Capsicum annuum, assembly GCF_002878395.1. Classification (NCBI taxonomy): domain Eukaryota; kingdom Viridiplantae; phylum Streptophyta; class Magnoliopsida; order Solanales; family Solanaceae; genus Capsicum; species Capsicum annuum. Next base: position 210,089,233 of record NC_061120.1, read on the forward strand.
AATCCAGCCTGATTTATGAAGGTAGTTGTACGAAATAGTCACGGGTAACTAGATTACTGGTACATGTGCAGGTTAGATCTTGGAGATGGCAAAAAGGTTGATCTTAAAGAATGTTCGAGATCTAAGCTTCAAAAACAAAGTATTAAGTATCTTGGACCAGTATGTGCCGAATCTTTTGTTACTTATTACAATGCAAATCATGATTTTTAGCATCAGTATACAAATGGCTTCTCATATCTAGTGCTGATGTTGGTTTACGTGATTTGTTCTATCGTATACCATGTAATATTAATTTTACTTCTATTGCATGATCTCATATGTACTTCGTCTACTAAGTGAAGGTCTAAGTGCCGCCTAATTTCCTTTGCCACATTGTTTGACATTGCCACACACTCCTAATTACTCCCTTATCTTTCTGTAATCAGCAACAGAGAGAACATTATGAATATGTAGTGGCTGAAGGGAAAATACTTCATAACCAAACAGGAAATCATCTTGATACAACCAATGGGTTGCCAGGGGCAAAATGGATCTTTGTAATGAGCACCTCAAAGAGACTCTATGCTGGCGAGGTGAGTGGTAAAAGTTACTAAATAAATCCTTTTATGAGGGTTACAGGGGAAAGGAGGGGAGAAAAAGTTGTTCCGACTCGCTAAGGCTAGGGAGAGGAAGGGTCGTGACCTCGATCAGGTGCGGTGCATTAAGGGGGAGGACGGTAGAGTGTTGGTGGAGGACGGCCACATAAAGAAGAGATGGCAGTCGTACTTTCATAGGCTCTTGAATGACGAGGGGGACAGAGCTATTGTGTTAGGGGAACTGGAGCACTCAGGGGAGTGTCGGGATTTTAGCTATTGTAGACGTTTTAAGGTAGACGAGGTTAGACAGGCAGTCCGCAGGATGCGAAGGGGTAGGGCGACGGGGCCGGATGAGATACCGGTGGAGTTTTGGAAGTTCGTTGGAGAGGCTGGTGTAAGGTGGTTGACTGCATTGTTCAATGAAATTTTCAGGACAGCAAAGATGCCCGAGGCGTGGAGGTGGAGTACCATGATCCCCCTCTATAAGAATAAGGGGGACATTCAGTGTTGCAATAACTATAGGGGGATTAAGTTACTGAGTCACTCTATGAAGATCTGGGAGAGAGTGGTCGAGGTGAGGCTGAGACGGGTAGTGTCTATCTCGGAAAACCAGTTCGGATTTATGCCCGGCCGCTCGACGACGGAGGCAATTCACCTGGTACGGCGGTTGGTGGAGCAATATAGGGAAAGGAAGAAGGATTTGCACATGGTGTTCATCGACCTAGAAAAGGCGTACGACAAAGTCCCCAGGGAGGTGCTTTGGAGATGCTTGGAGGTGAGTGGAGTACCGCAGGCATATAGCAGAGTAATTAAGGATATGTATGAGGGAGCGAAAACCCAGGTGAGGACGGCGGGAGGAGACTCAGAGCACTTCACTGTCCTGACAGGATTGCATCAGGGATCTACTCTTAGTCCCTTTTTGTTTGCGCTAGTAATGGATGTGTTAACGCGGCGTATCCAAGGGGAGGTGCCGTGGTGTATGCTTTTTGCAGACGATGTAGTCCTGATAGATGAGACGCGAGGGGGTGTGAACGAAAAATTAGAGCTGTGGAGGCAAACTCTGGAGTCTAAAGGGTTCAGGGTGAGCAGAACCAAGACAGAGTATGTGGAATGTAAGTTTAATGACGTAAGGCGAGAGAATGAGGTAGTGGTGAGGCTAGAAGCGCAGGAGGTAAAGAAAAGGGATAAGTTCAAGTACCTCGGGTCCGTGATCCAGAGTAACGGTGAGATTGACGAGGATGTCTCGCACCGTATCGGGGCGGGATGGATGAAGTGGAAACTTGCATCGGGGGTGCTGTGTGATAAGAAGGTGCCGCCCAAGCTTAAAGGTAAATTCTATAGGGTGGTAGTCCGTCCGGCCTTGCTGTATGGAGCGGAGTGTTGGCCAGTTAAGAACTCCCACACCCAAAGAATGAAGGTGGCAGAAATGCGGATGTTGCGCTGGATGTGTGGACTGACCCGAAGGGATAGAGCTCGGAATGAGACTATCCGGGAGAAGGTTGGTGTGACTTCAGTGGAGTGTAAGATGCGGGAAGCACGATTGAGATGGTTCGGACACGTGAAGAGGAGGGGCATGGATGCCCCGGTCCGTAGGTGTGAGAGGCTAGCGTTGGATGGTTTTAGACGGGGTAGGGGTAGACCGAAGAAGTACTGGGGTGAGGTGATTAGGCGGGACATGGAACAGTTACAGCTTACCGAGGACATGACCCTAGATAGGAAGGTCTGGAAGACGCGAATTACGGCAGAGGATTAGGGCCTGTTCGGGTCGCTAATGTAGGGAGGTAATTGGTGGGGGTGTATTCCTGGTATGATTCCGTATTCAATGTTCTGTTCCGTGTTCCGTGTTCTATGTTTGTTACGAATCTGTGTGCTTTCCTCTGCTTTATATTCCTGCATTCCTGCTTTACTCTGTTTTATATTCCTTATGGCTGCAGTATCTATGTTATGTCATCTGCTTCTGTGCTGTACTATGTGTTTGTTTGATATCTCGTAACTTGAGCCGGGGGTCTTTCGGAAACAGCCTTTCTACTTCATCAGAGGTAGAGGTATGGACTGCGTACATCTTACCCCCCCCGACCCCACAAAGTGGGAATACACTGGGTTTGTTGTTGTTGTTGTTGATGATTATCCTGCAAATTGTTTTTTCCACTGTTAACCCAGAGGGTTTGTTATTCTAATGCCTTTCAGAAGAAGAAAGGAATATTTCATCATTCCAGCTTTCTTGCTGGTGGAGCTACTTTAGCTGCTGGAAGACTAGTGGTAAAGGATGGGATGCTTAAGGTAAATATCTGTTATATTGTTGTACTATCGTAAGATTGCATATGCCTGACTTCGAAACTATGTCAAGATCTAAATGCAGGAGTCATCTCTTCTCAGCTTTGTGAAACACTAGTTATGTCTATGGATTTGAAAAACACTTTCATGCTCCACATTAATATAAAAATATTCATTGAGATACCATTTTTGGCAGAATTTCTTAATTGCATATAGAGAATTAAATGTCCTATGAAGAGAAAATTGCATCCCTTTGTTTCTATCTCTGTTTTTAAGCCTAATGTGATGTACTATTTGCAAGTGAAGTTAAGAGAAAAAATGGATAACGACACTTGAAACATAAGCGTGTAACTTGAAAGAGAAACATCAGTCACTGCTCGATATGTTTAGGTTGCACACGGCTGTGCTCTGACATTTTACTTTTTCAGTCTATTTCAGCATATAGTGGGCATTATCGGCCAACTGATGATCACCTTGAAAGCTTTTTATCATTTCTGAAGGAAAATGGAGTCAACATGGATGAAGTTGAGGTTAGTGATTTCCGAGTCTTCCGTACTTCCAGATTACATTCTTACTGATATATGTTTTGGAACACCAACTCTTCTGATCATTCTTATAAATTTAAAAATTAATATCGGAAAAGGCACAATGGCCATGCCAAATAAATAGAAAGTACAATCTTAGTGAGGCTTAAGGCTGCTGTTCCGTTAAGCCTGTCACCACCTACCTGTGGCTTCTTGGTCTAGTCTGATGTATAGGATTCTCAACTCCCTCAAAGGCCCCTGTAACTCTGAACATCCGATAGTACATAATTGCGTTGGTTCATTTCAGTTTGAAATGCTTAGTAACCGTGGTTTATTTCCTCTTTCATATCATGTTCCAACTAATCTAATGTAATGTAATGTTTTTTTCCTCTTTCCTTATCATGTCCCATTCTATGGGTATCTAATCTAATGAATGCATCCCCTGTTCCAAAAAAAATCTAATGAATGCTTCCGTCAATGCTTATAGGGCCCAAGTATCACGAAGGGCCGCATCTCCTTACCTTATAATGTACTCTGCATATGATTTTACTTATGAATGGTTGTGATTAGTTATTCCATTCTGAAGTAAATTTGATCCTCGTCATTTTATTATCATCAGATAAAAAAGGCGAAAGACGATGATGAAAGTTATGAAGAGGGACAGTCATCTAAGAGTCACTCCGCGTCTGATCTTTCAACTATATCAGAATCCCCTCCTAATATTGATTTTCCGAAAGAAGAGGAAAAAGACTTCCCGTTAGAAAGTCCACAAGCTGAAAAAGCAAGTAGCTATAAGAGAACACTCTCGGGCGGTCTTGAGAGCCCCAGAGCAGAGGTGCCAAAAACTGCAATACTGCAAAGGATAAATTCGAAGAAGTCATCAAAGTCATATCAACTCGGTCATCAACTCTCCCTGTCATGGTCAACCGGTGCAGGCCCAAGAATTGGATGCATTGCTGACTACCCGGCTGAACTAAGACTGCAGGCCTTGGAACTAACGAACCTTTCCCCAAGACCTCATTCTGGATCATCAACTCCTAGGCCGATTGATGCGCTTGTATCACCTACTTGTGCTTCACCGGTCTTGTGCAATGGTGATGTAACGCATTTGTGAAAGTTTGTGTAAAGCCTTTAGTCATTTTCCAACTTTCCTGCAAACAAGCTGTAGTGAGTGCAAAGCAGTACTAGCTTCGTCCTCCCTTGTTCCTGTTTTGCAACCTGATGTTAGTTTACTTTCTGAGTTTGTGCTGCCTTTGGTAGTTCATTTAGCCCAAGGAAAGCAATAACTATTTTTAAAAAAAGTTATTTGATGCCTATTAGGATTTTGTCAAAACAGCTTAATTACAATTGTTGACAAGAGTTGAACAAAAAGGGCAGCGTGATGCACTAAAGTTTTCGCTATGTAGAGGGTTCGGAGAATTGCCCAATCACAAGAGTTGGAGGAGCTTCTAAAATATTGCATGTGTAGGAAAGTTTTTTTCAATCTATTATGTACATTGGTCAAAATTTTGAATAAACACACATTTTTTAAGGAAAAATAGTTACTTAAAAATGGAAAAGATAACATTAACTTTTCCAATAGGAAGATGGAAAACAAGTTAATGACATTCCATGTTGATTGTGCTCTCACCACCCTCAAACACACCTCATCTTCAAGGCCGCTTATGTAGCTCCATTTTTACAACCTTAACCCCTGCCCCTTCCCCCACCTGAATATTTGTATAAATTATATACAAATATTTTTAAATTATAAGACTGAATTAAGGTATTCAAGTGGATTATGTGAGCAATTTTGATAACCATTAATTATTAAAGTCATGGAAATTTGATTGTTATAGTAAAACAGGGTGATAAACAATTTATTGAAACGCCTTTGAGTGTATTCGAAAAGCCTAACAACTTTCTTTCCTTCCTGTGTAAATAAAAAGGTAAATCAATTTATTTTTTGCGTCAAGTTCGAGAGTAATTCGCCTCCAAATTTTTTGGTTACGTCTTTTATTAGTATTTATTTATTATAACATCATAACTGATGTTTTTTCGTGGTATACGTATTGATTTGTTCAATTTAAAGTTGCAACCGTACGACTAATTTAAGGACAAATAATTTTTTATTAGAAACGGTTCATATCTTAATATTAAATTCGATATCTCTAATCAGTAAAGAAAATTTCTATTTTCACTGTTTCAATTTTTATTACATTTATATTTAAAGAGTCATACTTCTTTATACAATCCTTACATTTTAAAAATAATTTATATATTTAAAATTACATAAAAATATTATAAATTATAAAAATTAATAATTTAAATTATTTATAAAAATGAATAAATAAACATGATTAAAAAAATATTATTGGACTCTTGAAATTAAAATTTAGACTTAAGTCATCGACAACCACTTTAAGTTATCTCAAAAATTTACTTGGACTCCCTAACTAAGGCATGTGCCTATTGAATACCTTTACTACTGGTCTTGTACCCATTAAACACTTTTATTACTTGAATTTGAACCATTTATACAAATTTTTAATAATCAGCTATAAATATAATGTGTGTATTGCAATTACGTTACAATATAACAAATTAAATAATGTCATTTGGCATGTCACTCCAAAAAAATATTAAACAAATAATGATGGTGACAATTTACAATTTTTAATTAAAAAAAAAATAGCAACATTTTCCACTACCTCCCTCCCCCACCCTATAATCTTCATCTCCATTTCTGTTTTTTTTTTTTAATTTTTTTTTTTAGCAATTTTATTTCTTTAGCAATCCAATTCATATTTATTGCTATTTTTTCTTCTTCTTGTGTTGTAAATTCCTTGGAATTTGAATTCATTAATAATATCAATAAAATCATTTTAGATTCATAATAAGTTAGTCGAAAAAAATAAAATTTCATTGAAATTTTTTTTGACCCAATCTTTACAATGTTGAGAATTTCCTTATCAGGGATCTTCCTAGTTCAAGAATCAAATTTGATGCCTTTTTTTAAAAAAAAAATTAAAATACTTTGTAAAAATAAAATTGCTAAGAATTAAAAAAAAATTTACAAAAATTTAAATGAAGAAGAAGATGGCTTAAAGACAGGGAGGAGACGAGGGAGGCGCCACTACTTTTTTTTTTTAATTGAAAATTATTAATTGTATTAACAAGATTGTTAAAAGTTTTAAAAGAAAAAAAAAATATAGATGAAGAAGATGAAGAAGAAGATGGCTAAAGACGGGAGAGGGGGGAGGGGGTGAAGGAGGGGGACTGCTTTTCCTTTTAGGGGTCGTTTGGTACAAAGAGAAGTTATTCATGGATTAACAATACAGGGATTAGTAATACAGAGATTATTTTTTATGAAGTGTTTGGTTTATTGTATTAAAAAATAGATATATCATGTATTTTAAAACTCAACAAAATTTTTTTTACAATTATATCCTTAAATTTTTTTGAGATTTTCTACTTTATTTAACTAGTCAAGTTTCTCACCCTTTGCGCAATCTTAAAAAAGTTAAAATATAAATAATAATTTTCACTCCACTTAGTTGATCATTTATTTCTTTTAAAAAAATTGAGTTTATTTAATCAAGAAAAATTTAAAACAAACAAATAATTGTCATATTATAGAGAAATAATTTTTAAAAAATGTAAAGCACACTATGTAAGAACATCACGGATTGTTGATAATATAATTTTAGATTTTCAAATTATATATTTATTTGACAATAATTTTTTCTATTTAAATTTATCCGTCTGTAAATTGAACAATTACAAAATAGCATAAATGTAGTTCACATTCGAAACTATCAACCAACATAAGGGAGGAAATGATATTTAAGCACTTGATCTAAATACGTAAAGTAAAAAAAAGTTGGCAAATTAAAATGTAACATAACAACCAAATTTATAGTGATTAAATTTAAAATGAAACTTAAAGAAAAATTTAATAAAAAAAATTGAGGGGTAGTTGAGTCATTTAATTCTCTTATCGATGTATTTTTAAGCCATGGATAAGTAATCCCATGGTTTCTTAGCGATAAGCTAATACACTCTATGGTGTATTAGCTATCCATGTATTAGGTGAGATTAAATTTAAATTGGCAAACCAAACATTGTACATAGGTGGATTAACTTTTAATCCATGGATTATTTTATTTAATACGGCCTACCAAACGAGTCCTAATGTATTAATAAAATGAAAAAGGTATGGATATACCCTGAACTTTGATAAATGGTACACATATATCTTTCGTTATACTTTAGATACAAATATACCCTTGCCGTCAATGAAAAGGTACAAATATATCCTTATCACTAATGGCGAGACACGTGTCTATTTCCTATTCGTTTGTCTTTTTTTTAATTATTTTAATACCATATAATTAAAAGGGACCCTAATTAAATCCCATATCCAACCCAAGTTATAATGCCCGACCCGACCTGATCTATAATTGCACAGAAGCGTTCAATTTTGCTCCAATTCAATTTCATTCTCCAGCTAAATAACATGATTGATTAAGGTATTGAAAAAACTAAAACGTCAATTGGCTGAAGCGGAGGCAGAATTAGAATCTCGCAAGAAGCCTCCAGTTGAAGCTGGATCAAAAGTTGTAGGAGAAGGTCTAGTAATAGATGAATGGGTAAGGCTATCTGTCCATGCATATTGAAGTATGTATCTTTCAGTGTTCGACTCCTCTAACAATGCGTCTGCTTGCGATTGTTCAATAGAAGGAGCGAAGGGAGAAGCAGTGGCGGATGTACACTATAGTCAGGAGGTTATCTGAATCTCCTTCGACGCAAAATTATGTTATATATATATATGGTTAAAATTATCTTTTATGTATATATATATATATATATATTAGATGTTGAACCCCTTCGATTAGTTTTTATATTCACTTATGAACCTCTCAGCGAAAATCTTGGCTCCGCCACTGGAGAGAGGTAGGTTGAGGCTGTTGATTCAGCGTAATGCAACTAGTAAATTTTAATGCAAGTGTCTCTTTTGCCATAATTTGTAATGTTAAGTCAGATCCACTTCTTTGCTGCTTTGTTTCTTTTGAAGGATGGCGAAAAAGGGGGCAAAAACATTGTACACTCCTGTGCAATTATAGATCGGATCGGGTCGGGTATTATAATTTGGGTTGGGTATGAATTTAAGTATAACACTACTAGAAATTACCCCTATTGCAACGAACCTTTTGGCAACGGTTCCAAAGGTGTGGCTATAGAAGGTCTATTGTAACAGTTGTAACCGTTGCAAAAAAAATTATTGTAGTATAGCTAGTTGGTACTACAACCGTTGCTACGATGGATAAGCGTTGCAATAGGGTGTCTTATAGCGACGGTTGGATGAACCATTGCCATAGACACACCTATGGCAATGCTTTATTGAAAAAAAAGGCTATTACATCGGTTTTATTTTCCCTCCACTTGTTATGCTATTTGTTTCATCAGAAGCATAGAGAGAGAAATCAAATCCAAACATTCTTCTTTGCAAAACACTCCTTTTCCCTTTCCCCTCTTTCCTCCTTCACCACCTCTCTCCCGTCTCCGCCGAGCACTGCCAGTTCAAGGGTTTCGACGTCGATGATATCGACAAATTTGTTGACCTCGATGAACCCATCTCCGCCGCACAACACCTCTGTCTTCCTCCCTTAGTGGCCACTCAAGTTACATCTCGCCGTCCAACCCGAAGCCTGCGTCGATGTCCTTTGAGGAATGGGATGAAGATGAGTTAGCAGGTATTTCTTAATCTCCGTCCTCTAATTCCTCTTTAATTATGAAATCTGCCACTGAGACTTCCAATCGGATCCTGATTTGAAACCTGAACTGGAGCTTGACATTGAAAGACCGAGATTGATATCGAATTATACGGTTGAGATATTTTGTTTTTGATATAGTATAATATTTCTTTCTTGTGACTTTTGTGAGATATATACTCTGATTGTGTGCTAGCGAAATGTGCCAAGGCCTTTCTATGTTGGAAGGAGTGAGAATGTTGTATGGGTTAGAGGAATTGCCAAGACCGTCGCAAATGGAACAATTGTGTGGGAAATGAAGGCTATACCGATCGATTGGGGCACGGTATATGTGGCGGTTAATTGAGGGAAATGGAACCCCAATTACTGCAGCAATAGTGATGGAGGGTGGTCATGTGCAGCCCTTGTAGCAAATTGAACCTCAGTAGGGAGGTACAACAACATCAATTGCAACTTCTGAAGCCTATTAACGGCGTTGGCAACCTTGGGTATGTGTACCAATTTGCTTCAGAATGCTTACATAATATATTCTGGATAAGTTCATATGATGCACATTGTATTCGCCACACATTATGATTCAATTGCAGAGTAAATAAAATTGTCTATTATTGTATATTAATGATTTTTACGTCGAGAAAGGTTAAGTGTATTCGGTGTCCTACAAATGTTTTGTTTTGCACGAGTGTCATGTATTCGGTGCGATTCAAGACAGCAATCTGCATAAATTAGCTAGTTACCTTAAGAAAGTCTTATATGATATTATGGCCTTTATGGTGGGGGGGTTATGAATTTTCTAGATTGAATCCACAGATATATATCTACTTGAGTTCAAAAGATCTTTGTCCTAGTCAACAGTAATGTATTTTCCCTGTGTCAGGTCTACATCATATAAGTTGAGTTTAGATCTGGAAATGGATAAGCTTTCAAATCCAAATCATCAGTGAGATATATACTCCATTCATGTTACAAGTTGTGTTAGCTTGCTCCATGTCTGCAGTAAAAATCTGAAGGGTAGCCTTAGAGTAATATAAAGTTGTCTCCGTGTGACCTATAGGTCACGAGTTCGATCTGTGGAATCAGCCACTGATGCTGCATCAGGGTAACATTCCGACATCACATCCCTTAGGGGTGCGGTTGTTCCCCGAACCTTGCATGAATGTGGGATGTTTAGTGCACCAGGCTGCCCTTTTCTTTGCTCTTTAATGTAATATGATACTTTCTGATTTTATTAGCTAGTTAAATAATATATTAGCGGAATTCTTCAGAAGTGTTTCATGTATTGCCCATTGCGGAATACAATCGAAGGTTCTCACATTACAGTAGTCATCTATAGCTTTGAAAGGGCCTGTACCGCTAATAATCTTACTAAATTGCTGGGGATGAATCTTCTAAATAATAACCATTCTTCGGGTATGTCAAGAAACTGTATTATGATATCAATAACATTTGAACAAATGCAGGACAGTCCATTGACTATTGAGTGTTATGACTTTGATTCAAACATAAAATATAATTTAATTGGGTAAATGATCTTTCTTTCTTCTGTCATTTCTGACCTCTACAGACTAGAAACTGATAGCCTTTCTCATATGACAATTGTAAGCAAGGTTCAGAAATCACTAGCGGATTTAGAAGTGTTGCATTCGACTGGTTCAGGCGCAAATCTTTTCATACCAACTGTTGTGTGTCGAAATTCGCAAAACAAGGTAAAAATCTCTGTTGTCTGGAAAAGATACTTTGGTTATTGAGGTCACTAATTTTACCAGGTCATAAAGAGACAGCTTTTTGTGGAATGCTTTTAACGCACCACACAATCCTCGATTACTTGGCATAGGGTTATGAACTTAATTTCATGGTGGCCATAGACTTTACTGGTATGTATTGGTTTGTGTATATGTTTTGTACTCTTTCTCCTTCATGATATCAGGTTTGAGAAAAGTTGATTGTATTTCTGTAGCTATGTATGGGCGTATTGTGTTACCTTCACCAATCTTATGATCGTTATCTCTGATTCCTTCTTTATTTTTTTCATTCGATGTGTTAGATGGAGCCACCTTAGGGGCTTGAAGTTCCTATTCTTGGAATGCCCATAATTCTGTGTACTCTGATTGTCTTAACTATCTGTATTATCTTGAATCTAGCTAATATATGACACTTTACTCCACATCCACAGGATTTTTTTCGTATCATTACAGTAAGAATTTCTTGAATTAACTGAAAGATGTAATCACATGACAAAGTTTGATTGTTCCTTTCAAAATGATACGCATCTATTATGTCGATTCTTCTAATATCGCTTGCATTGATTTGCTTTCCTTAGCTTTCTTCTGCAGTGGATATTGAACATTTCTTATTTTTTATCTCAGCATATATTTGTTTCCTCACATGAGTTGTGATTGTCAGCTTTTAATGGAAATCCATGATTACCTGATTCATTGCATTATATTGATTTATTTTTTTAGTCGTAGTTGTCTCTGTTTATTTTTTTAATCCTTTTTTCTTGTCTGTCTCAGTAAGTAACTAAATAAGGATTAAACAAACGTAGAAATTATGGAAATCTTAGAGAAGTCCAGTGCCAGTGAAGTGGCCTATGCAGTAGACCAATGTTGGATCATTCATGAACTTTGTCTTTTAACTGTGATCCCTTGAGATAAAAAGTTTAGTTCCTCATAGATATTGTGTTTGCGGCATCTGGGCAGCATAATCATGTTGAAATTTGAGGTTCTTGTTTATGGTTGCCTTGCGCTAATTGCCTGTTCTATCTGAGGAAATATACTTTTATATAAACTAATAGTCCCTTTAGTTATAATTCTCAATATCTGCTACATTGTTGCCCATAAAAGCTCGCATGGATGACTTGTGACATTTTTTGTTCTATGTTCTCGTTTTGATCAATTTCTTTGTTCTAGTAGGTTCTTTCTTCATCAGGATGGAAGAAGGGTATTCTATTTTTGGATGATGTCAACGCTCAATTGAGGAACAAGAATATTACAACTGACATTAAATTAGACTCAAGCTCCAATGTTAGTTCTGCAATTCTCTCTTCCATTTCACTGCTTATTTTGTCATCCAACTCTTGTATGGTGCTCTTGGATTTCTGCTCTTCGTCTTTAGTGGTCATTTGACAATATATGAATGCACAACCTTTTTTGATTTACAATACCATCTTTATATTTATAGCCTTCTTATCATTTGCTTTTAGGGTAATTACTTAGCATAGTTTTCTTGTTCTTTCTCTTATACAATGAAATTAATCTGATATAATTATGTGACCGATGTTTAGCTTTTCACAACCACCATACTTGATGAAGCTTCTCCAGGGTTGAAAACAATTTTAAGCTTCAGAGTTCTTGACCAATGGTCTGGAAAGGTAAACAACTCTACCATTTATTTGTCAAATATTGACATTGAAAGAAGAAAATATGTGGCTCTCTCTGTTATGCAAATAACAGCTCAAGCTATGCAAGTTCAATCCCATGTTTGGCTGCTTTGACCATCTTATTTCAACTGCAGGAGTCCATGTGTCTTTACTTTGTTTTTCATATATGAGAAAAATGAGGAAGAAATAGATCATCTACTTCATGAGATTGTCTAATTTACATGGAAATTGAAGTTTGATATTTCTAGGGAAATTCTTAGCTCTTCAAAAGACAGATAATAGACAGAAATGACCTGATCGAGTTTCTTCCTTATGTTGAGAAGCTTTCTTAAGCAGGTTCTTGAAGTTCAAGGACTTTAGGCTTTTCCTCGTCTATAACAAGTGTTATCTGTTTGTCTGTAGTGATAACATGCTATCTGAACTTACTGTGAACCCATTTGATATTTTATTTTTTGAACTTACAGTGACTTGAACAATCATGAATCTACAAGGGTGTTCAAGAAAATATTAGAAAGTTAAAGAACTTTGTTTCAGCTGGATCACATGCAGCTTTACGGAAAAAACAAATGCTAGAACACAAGAAGAAGAATATAGGCTACATAGAATTTCTTGAAACTTATCGTGACTAGAACTTGATACTATGTAAAAACTTAACTAATCATTTGAGTACTTAGCATACATTTTGCTTTTGGATTTAGATTACTAGTTTAATTTGTTTCATATTTTGGATTATGTGATTATTAATGAATGATTTTGTTTTATGATGTGTATATAATTGTTTATTGTAATTTATTATGTATGTAAATACTAATTTACAATACGTCGCAATAGATGCTGTTGCAACGTTTTAATGTTGTTGCAATAGCTTCTATTGCAATGGTTAGTAACCGTTGCAATAGATGAAATAGGCGTCGCAATAAGTCAAAAAATAACGGTCGCCATAGGTCAAGCTATGGCGACGGTTGTAACCGTTGCAATAGATGAAAATAGGCGTCTCAATAAGTCAAAAAATAACCGTTGCCATAGGTCAAGCTATGGCGACGGTTGTCTGAAACCGTCTCCATAGCTTGACCTATGGCGACGGTTCAGATAACCGTCACATAAACCATTGCCATTGACTTATCGCAGCGTCCACCTGTAGGACGGTTGCTGAACTGTTGCAATAGAGCTATGACAATGATTTTTCTGTCTATTGCAATGGTTTTGCAATCATCACCATAGGGGTAATTTCTGGTAGTGTAAACTACATAAATCCCTTAGTAAGTGAAAGTAATTACATAAAATTCCTTCAGTCTTTCTCTCTCCCGATTTTGAGAAAGATACTTATACATCTGGTCAACCCTCATACATTGTTGGAATGTATGATAAAGCTGATTAGGTTATATTTAAGGACAGATAAATCTGATAATATCAATCTGTTCCTTAATTCATGGCATTAATTACTCAACATTTATTGGTGTATTATTAAATATAGTAACTGAAAGTTTAATTTTAAAAATATGTTAAACATCACATTAAATTTTCTTCTTTGTTGAATTGCGTTCAATGAAAAAAAATCTTTTACTGCTTTCTTCAGTTCTCAAAAAAATCAATATGAACATCGAATAGTGCTGCTAATACATATTTTAATAGAAATTGCAGTTGTCGTATTATAGTTGTTAAGTTTTTTTATTTTTTTATGATATGTATTGTATTATATTATACGTTAATAAATATGGAATATTTAATTGTTATAGATTTTAAAGAAGTTCGTTTTTTAATATGTTACTGCGGTTAATGTAATTACTATTGTATTGGTTGTTCCTATACATTATAAAATATGTAAAAATCTGGTATACTAATGTATAATAACTCATTGTACATGTAGACTTATGTATGATAAAATATTTTGACATGATATCTATATCATCGTACAATATTTTCGTGAGAAATTTTTCTTTTGCAGCTATCATTGTAACATTTTATACTATATTAATCTTCATGTAGTGAAGCATTTGTATGGATCAACCAATTCAATGTTACAATATCTTCATACAATATAGTTTCATGTATAAGGATCTCAATTTTAGAACATTATTAAACATGCTTGTGTAAACCTTATACAATTAATAATACAGTATTAATATATATATAATGAAATCTTATACATAGAATTATACTGCCAAAACAAATAAAAGACAACCTCATACAACAGTTTCACATGTATGTGTAAACCTTATACAAGTAATAAATATAATCTAATACTGTTTCACATGTATATGAACACCTTATACAATTCACTATATAATCTTAACAACTGTATAATGAAATCTTATACATAAAATAGTGCTGTTAATACATATTTTAATGATAACTAAACCTTCGGCAGACGTGGTCGTCCAGAATCATCAACCTTTTTTTTACTTGACGATTTTGGAGCTTTCTTGTTTGAACTTGAAACGACAACTTCCCTCAATTTCTTCAATGTTACTGGATCGTTTCAGTGCTTCGAACGGTTCTCTGCGAAATTAGTTTTTTCATAATCAAAAGAACCAAGAACGAAACCAACAACGGGAATAACAATACGCGATCATTAAATGGAGAAGATTCGACTTAATTCGTTTTTGATGAAATTCAGATAAACATATATTCTCGGATTCAGAGAAGCATATATTAGATGAAATTATAATTTTTTTTTTCTGATTTTTTGATGAAAATGGAGAAAATTTTGGACGGAGAAAATGGAGAAGATTTTTTTTGAGAGAGATTATTGTAAATCAGAATTTGTGGGTGTGGAGAGATAATAAGGAGTTTTAGTGCAGATAGATAATTGGAGAGATATGGTAGCAAGATTTTAGGAGGAAAATATGAAGCTATATTGGGATGTATAAGAATGAAGAGAGAGAAAGTAAAAAAGCTAGGGATTTAAATAATTAATTTGAAATTTTTGTAATTTGTTTTTCAATATGGGATTTTATGTAATAAGGTAAAGTTACCTTGTGTATATATGTAATTTTTAGTGAATTTAATTAGGGTCCCTTTTAATTATATAGGGTTAAAATAATTAAAAAAAGATAAATGAATAAGAAATAGACACGTGTTCCGCAGTTAGTGATAAGAGTATATTTGTACCTTTTCATTAACGGCAAGGATATATTTATACCTAAAGTATAACGAAGGGTATATCTGTACCATTTATTAAAATTCAGGGGTATATTCGTATCTTTTCCGTTAATAAAATAAATTGAAGTATGATTTTGTTTTAACAAAAATAAAAAAAAATCACTTGGGATTTTATTCACGCCTTTAAGAAGAGTGACTAATATTTTTCTTGTCATATTAATACTTTGTATCTGATAGGTATAAAATTGAATGGGTTAAGGACTTGATAGGTACAAAACTTAGTTGAGGAGTTTAAATAAAATTTCGGGACAATTAAAATTGTATGTGGATTTACTTAAAGCCTAAAACTAATTTTTTTTTTGAGTAAGTACATAATTACCCCTTGATGTTGGTCGAAATTTTTAAAAAGACACTTAAACTTTGAATTCGATCTATTACCCCACGGTTCTTCTTTATTCCTTTGCAAATACACCATTTTTTGCTGAATTTCAGTCGCACCAAAGAGAGTGCAATGCACGCGCCAATCAGGTGTTGCCACGTGTAAATACGTTTAATTTCTTTCTTTTTTTTATATTTTCAAATAAATTTTTTCTTTTAATTTTATTTATCAATTAATCAATTTTAATTTCTTCTTCTCCAATTCTCCATTGATCAATCTTCATATCTTCTTCCTCAATTCTCCATTAATCAATCTTCATTTCTTCTTCCCCAATTCTCCATTAACAACCATTACTCTCTTTTTCTCTTCTTTTTTCCCAATTCTCCATTGAAGCTAGAAAATTTCAGGAAAAAAAATATCTCCTTAATGAATCAGACTAGTGGGATATAAAATCATGTATTGACTTTAATATCTTATTTATTTGTTTAAAAGTTGTGAAATCAAGTTTTTCTTTTTGTGATTAAATTTATTTTCTGTCTTCAACACTATTTACTTGAATCATAAAACTCCATTAATGGGGCTTTAATGGAGAAGTTGAAGAAGACAATGGTATTGAAATTCCATTACTCATTAGTACAGAGTAATTTCTTCCTTCTTCTTCTCCTTCTCTATCAATCTTCATTAATGGTTTATGAATATTTGACGGAAACTAAAAGTTTTAACTTCGGAGAAAATCGAGTGACACAATTAATGGAGATTAATGGGAAGAAGGAGAAGGAGGAGGAGGAGGAGGAAGTAGAAACCTAGTCTTTATCAAAAAATGTGTCAAAGTCGATCGACATTCATCACATAGTTCTTTATGGGGTTAATTTTTATTTATTATTTTTCTTTCTTTATTTTTTTCTTCATTTTTTTTCCTGGTGTTACTATACTCAATAAATTAAATTTTTTTATCCTTTTGCTTCATTTTTATTCCCCCTCCCCCCCCCCCCCCCCCAGTTTTTATTTATTGATATTTGTAAAAAATTATTTTTTTTGTCACTCAATCATGGTGATAATTTATATTTTTTAATTATTTAATTTTCTTTTAGTGTAAGAAAATTTGGATATGAAAATTTGAAATTAAATCTCATAAGTAATAAATTTATCTTTCTTAAGTCTATATGATATTATTTATTATGGTTTACTATTATTAAAAACATCTCTAATATTTAGAAATTAAAGAATCATCGTATATTTTTTATTATTAAGGACATCTCTTATAAAATAAAATTTAAAGTTGGTATGATCAAGAAATGGAGTGGATCCTAAATAAATGTAAATATTGATTTAGTTTTCTTAATATTCTTTTCCTAAAATTTTAGAGTTGCCCCCAGAGGAATTAGAGAATTTGTTTCCGACAGACCTCGACATCATAGATAATTTTACATATATTTTTTTTTGTGGGTGGAAAAAGTTAACAAGTATATCTGCAGCATATTTCAACTCTTTTTTGTACTTCCATCACTACATAACTATATAGAAATATCTCTTATGTTTTTATTTCAATCCAAAACTTTTCCATCTCAAACTAAATTCTTGCAAAAATGGATATAGTGAAAAGACTTGCTACTATATCTTCTTGTAAATAGGTTAAACATAAGGACATTAGAATAAATTCTCTTTAATTCTATATTTAGTTACAAAAATTAGATAAAATTCCACTTAATATGAACTTTTAGCAGAATCCTTGTCAATGTCAATGATGCTATATAACTTTTTTCAAGTAACGTACACATATTTGTTGATTGGTCATATTTGACTTGATACAAAATTTAAGAAAGTAAAAACAGAACAAGAAATTACCAGAATAGCATGATGTACGACTATTAGTACAGACAATAAGACAAATCACTCCTACCTACTATCCACGACACACTCCGTCCTATTAGCCTTCTACCCTAATCTTTGTCAGCACCACCTTAACTATCTAGGACCATATCTTCGATAAGTTGTAACGGCTCCATATTCTAGTCACCTCTCTCCCATATTCTTCGGTTTACTTCTACCTCTTCTGAGTCAGCCTCCCACGCTTCTCGACTAATCCCGAGGGTGCATAGGCCCTCGGCAAGGAGTTTCCCGCAAGTGTGCAAGTACATCACATGTAATTTAGGGTTTCACCCAGTCCACGATGGACCTTAGAAATTGAGGAGCACTCAAAAGTTCAAGCCAATTGCTACCAAGCCAGCCCTTGAGGATTTTTGTCATCTTAGTCATGTGAGGAAACACTTAATTAGCCCCAAAATCATGATTAGGTTCCCTACCACTTGTGTTAATTAAGCATATGAATAACTAATAATTATAGGTTTAGTTTTTCTTAGTCCATTAACCATATAGTGTGAGTTGTCTTAATTTTTCTCATTTAATTTATATTTATCTCATAAAAAATTCAATTCTTATGTGTGTTTTGAGGAAGAAGTGTTGGTGTCGCGCTCGTGACATTGCTTTGACTAACATGCATCCCCACCTATATGGTACTAGTGCCCCTGTCGTCGTCAAATTTTGGGTTTGCTTCTTGATATATTGATGTGGACAACTAGAAGTGAATAAAAGTTTGTTTTTGTCGTAATGGCATTTGATATAAATCACATTTGACAGACGTGGTTATCAATTAAATCACATCTAATAAACGTAATTTATGAATCGCATATGACAAATGCGACTTACAAATCAATCATAACTGATGTTACTTATAAATTGCACTGTTGAATGCTTCTATCTCTCGGCAAAGATCATGTGAGTATGCAATTATGCTTTAGATGCTTTACGATGGAATAAATCAATCCAATTCTCTTTCTTTTTTTGATGCTTTTCTTTATATCTCCGACACACAATGAAGGATAATCTGACAAACACGACTTATAAATTGCATTAGTCTTGACAAATTGTGGGCCTTCTTTTGCTGGACCAGCTTGGGTAGGTACTATTGGGCCAAAGCCTAATGGATCGAGCTCAGGCATATGGATGATTTGCAGAATATGACCATTTAATGCCCGTGGCTTAACTCGTGGCCCAATTCAATTGACAAAATTGCATGTTTGTATTGTTGCAATGAGGATATTTTGGCACAAAACTTTAAACAGTGGCTATAGTGGAAAAGAAAAAAAAAGAAAAGAAAATCCTAACTGAAAGAACTTTTAAAAAGTGTGGGAAACTAACTTATCTACAATTTGAAGTTCTCCTTTGTCTACTACAACAAACTTATCTTCTTTTTACTAAACAGAAAAAAAGCAAAAATGGGAGATTTTAATTCTAAGAAAATTAACAAAGTGAATTTTGGAACTTATATTCAAGAATTACCAAAGAGAGAAATTGGGAAAGAAGGCTTGAGAAAAAAGATTTTGCAAAAAGGGAATTCTTGGAAGACACCATTTCCTGGTGATGAAATCCAAGGTATGTTCAGTGCGGAGGCAGGATTTTTATTGAGGGGTTCAAAAGTAACTATACAAACTAGTCGAAGGGGGTTCAATATCTACTATATACGAATAAAAAATATTTTTAACCATGTAAAAATAGTATAAAAACAATATAATTTTCTGTCGAATGAGGTTGGGATGAACACCCTGGTGGCTGCAAGCCTCCAACCTCTAGTTTATTGTATTTCGATTATCATATCATTTGACTGTAGTTACTATTTAGAATATATTATTATGAGTTCACTTCTATTATTTATTTTTTTGGATTCTTTTTCTTGTGTCGAGAGTTTATCAAAAATATTTTTTCTACCTTCCAAGATAAGGATAAAATTATATACGTACTTCTACCTGTCACTTTCTGGGATTATACTGAATATTGTTTTGTTGTCACTCAAGAAATCCAAGGTATGATTTTTTTAAAATTTATTGCTATTAGTTTTTGGTTATCATTTTGTGTTATTTATAGTTCATTACGGAGTGAAACTTCAAGATGGGGAATATTTTGATTCAAGCTACGATAAAGGAAAGCCTTTTACATTCAAGCTAGGACAAGGTATTATTCTTTTTTCTTTTATAATATTATTCAAATACTACTTTACTATATTTTTCGAATTTAAGTTGGATACATTATCAAAAAAAGTCACGTAACTCTTTGTGCTATTTCCCTCAAAATATTTTACTTATCTTATATTATTTTATTTAATAGGTCACTCAAGCCATAAAATAATAGTATATTATTTTATTTATGGAATTTCTTTATAAATGACTTTTTTTTTGGTCGAAACAGAAAGATTTTATTTAATTAAATAAACCAGATGTACAAATAGCTCAATTGGAAATGTGTGTATATATATATATATATATATATATATACTAGTTCAGGCGCACGTGCCCCGCACGTGTAACTTTAGATTATTTAAAATTATATGGTTTTATCTATTACGAAGGTTTATAATGAAGTACAAAAAGTTCAAAACATATATTTTATTGTAAGCACATATATATTTTACCATCAGAAGTTTGAAATGTTTAATGAATTTAAATTTATTATAGATGTAGACATAAATTTGTAGACTTTTTAAATCTTCTTAAAATCAAATTTAGTTGATTTAGAATTCATAAACTAATAAAAAAATATTAGTTGTCATTAATTTTGATGACTTTTAATAAGGAAAGGGTTACCATAAATATATTTAATTAGTTTTCAACTATTAAATATTAGAAAAAATAGTAAAAAGACGATTTTGGCTAAAGTAAAGACTTTTAATGAAGGGAAAAAAATTCAAACGATATTTCTAAGGCCCTTCACACTTGTAATATAACTAGTTTAGGTGTACGCGCTTCGCGCGTGTACCTCACTTTATTGAGTTCAAACGTTACACTAAATATGATATTTATCTAAATAACAAAGATAAATATAATAATTAAATTTAACATCTTTTGAAGAATTTATTTAATTAAACCTAAACTTTACCAAAAAAAAAATAAATAGTCAAAGCCAGGTCATCATATTGATACAATATCTAATTCTGTAGTCAAGAGGTAATCACCATATTCAATTTAGAAGAATTATGTGATAATAACCAAGATTATCCAAAATAATTAAGTAGGTAAATAAACAAGGGCAAAAGAATTTGAAAATAATAATAGTTTCTAAGCTATGTACGCCAAGTTTATTTCCCAATAAGTAAATTAATTTCTTCGGTAGTTTAACGTGCATCTTAATATTTGAAGTATTTCCTTAATAGAGTACTATTTTAGGAGGAGTTTTCTATCTTATTTTAAGAGTATTTTTCTAATTGATCGGTACAAGAAAAATATTAATTGATTCTCTTTCCATATATTGTAGGAGTACCTTTTATTTTAGAAGTCTAGTTAATATAATAAAAATAATTAAATAATAATTAAAGAAAATAATGAAAAGACAGTTTTGTCTAAAGAAGAGTTTTTTAATGAAGGACAAAAAGTTCAATTCACTTTTCTAAGGGTCTTCACACTTTTAATATATTATAGATATAGATATTATATATATATATATATATATATATATATATATATATATATATCCTCGCGCATGTACCTCACTTTATTTAGTTCAAATGTTACACTAAATAAGATATTTGTTTAAATAATAAAGATGTATACAATAATTAAATTCAACATCATTTGGAGAATTTATTTAATTAAACGTAACCCTTACCAAAATAAATTCTCAAAGTCGATCGACATTCATCTACCACCTGTAAACTGCAAAAAACAATATGATGATAGAGATATCAAAACAATATTATTAAATCTAACTTTTGCACAATTTTTTTTAAGGTCGTCTGACACTCATCTACCACCTGTAAACTATAACAAAATAATATAATAATAGTGATATCAAAATAATACAACCAAACTTTACCTTTACACAAAAAAAATTCTCAAAACAAAGATATAAAAATAATACAATTAAACCTAATATTTACCTAAAAAAATTTCTCAAAATCGACTGACATTCATCTACCACCTGCAAATTCATCAACGACCTGTAAACTACAATAAAAAAATATAGTAGTAATCACAAAACTTCAGTTTTAATGAAAACAATACTTGTCTGAGTGAAAATTTTGACACTAAAAAATAACTTAATAAAAATAAAGAAGATATATATACACACACGTTGAATAATTCTATTATGTTAACAAAAATAGTGAAGAAGTTGAGGGTTAGAAAATTAAGAATCCATCAATCTAGACATGCAACCGAATCAAGTTAGAGGAACATCAATCATATTTTCACAATAAGTAAACCAACTTTTTCTCTAGTTTAGCATGTATCTCAATATTTATAGAAGTATTTTCTTAATCCTATTTTAAGAGTATTTTTCTATCCTATTTTAGGAGTATTTTTCTAATTGACTAGTACAAAGAAAAATATTAATTGATTCTTCCTCCATATATTTTAGGAGTCCTATATATTTTAGGAGTCTAGTTAATATACTAAAAATAATTAAATAATAAATTGAAAAAAATAGTGAAAATATAGAAAAATACTTAGTTTCTCGTGATATTTATATCAAATTAAAAAAATTTAATACTAAGAATTAAAAATTGAAGTAAAAATTATATATACCACTTAACTTGTTTAAGCTATAAAAGTTCACACTAAAAAAATATTATTGAACTATTTATTTATTTTGCTGTAAGAAAGAGATAAGATTTCTTTTTCTTTAAGGACCAATTAGTCAAGATTGATATTTGTCAATGGGGTTCACCTTGTTTGTTTGGTGTTATTTTTTTTTCTCCATAAATAAAGGGATAAGGAGAAATACATTTTCAGTTGATACGTCTATAGAAGGCAACGTCAATAATTAAATTATTAAATTATTTTATTATTACTTTTAACTTTAGCAACTGTCTAAAAATAGGATAAATTTATTATTTTAATGTATACGGTGAATTCTATTTCAAATAAGTCGTATCGTTTTAAACTAATAAAGTAATTTTATTTTATTTCTATAATTGTATTTATTTGCTAATATATGGTACTTTAATTAAGATTCTTTTAATAATGGTGATTTTTTATTTTTCCAAAAATATATATGATTAGTACTTATGTATAATTATAATTTAAAAAATAGTAAAAGGACGATTTTATCTAAAGGAGAGTGTTTTAATGAAGACTAAAAAGTTCAAATCACTTTTTCGGGTCTTCACACTGTTAATATTATATATATATATATGTATATATATATATATATATGTATATATATATGTATATATATATATATATGTATGTATGTGTGTATGTATGTATGTATGTATGTATAACAAATTTCTATTCAAATAGAGCCTGAAATTTAGTTTAATTGAGTAAATTTTGACGTTCATTTCTAGGTGAAGTTATTAAAGGATGGGATGAAGGAATTGCAACAATGAAAAAGAGTGAAAGAGCAATTTTCACAATTCCACCAAATTTGGGTTATGGAGAAATTGGTTCACCACCTCTAATTCCTCCAAATTCAACACTCATTTTTGAAATAGAATTGGTTTCTTGGAATTCAATTAGAGATATAAGTGGAGATGGAGGAATATCCAAGAAAATAATAAAAGAAGGTGAAGGATGGGCTACACCTAAAGATGTAGATGAAGTACTAGGTAAAATTTCTTGCCTTATTTCATTTAATTTATTATTAGTATACGCGTCACCTTGAAATTTCATTTCTGTATATTATAAATTGTCGTCTAAGCATCTAATCCAAAAACTATTCTTGTACATGTCATGCGCGATAACTATTATTAGTCAACAATTAAAAAATTCGTAGTTTTTTTTT
>NC_061120.1:210113091-210115824 GCF_002878395.1 Capsicum annuum
ACAAGTTCTTTAAATGATGAAATAAAACCTATTTTTGGTTATCCAGAACAATTTCCTCAACCAGATCATAATTTTGCGTCACCTTATTCCAATCCACCATATAATTATCCTCCACCATATGATCAATATCCATATCATTATCTTTCTTATTATTACTCAAATTACTATAACGATAACAACATCAACAACAATAATAATGATTTTATGCAACCACAATTTTCCAACGTACCCCCACCACAACGAAAAATTATAACTTTTTGTCGAGTACTATTTCTTTTTATTGTTGTTCTAACGTTGAGTGTCGTTACTTTTTTTGTAGTTAAATTTTGGAAAGAATATACATATTACCCTTCATTTGAGGTTGTATCGTTTGTTGTACATACTTTCAACATATCAAACACCACAAATAAATTAACAGTTGATTGGGAATTAGATGTGAATGTGAGGAATTCAAATAGGAAAGTGGAAATTATTTTTGAGTACATAGCAACTAGCTTGATGTACAACTCTCAATTGCTTGAATCATCGTTCAGCGCGCCTTTCAATGTGTCCGGAGAAAACAGCGTCGTGTATCATGTCAATTCTCATATTCCAAATCCGAATCAGAAGAAAATCGGAGGCCTTGTGGTCAATGATATGGCTCATGCTTTACGAAGAGGTGACAACTTGTACATTGATCTGGAGATAGAAGCTACAATAATTAATAAAGGTAGTACTATCGCGTATCGCAAAAGAAATTTGGATTTATCATGCGAAGATTTACTTTTGAACTTCAACAGTCCAACTAGCTTGCCAGAGTGGGATGGTCATACAAATAGTTATATAATGAAATGCCAGTACTACGAGCCCAATTGGTGGTAATTTCTTCTTCATACTTTCTTTTTTTCGTATGGTAAAATTAATAATAACGTCATTTAATTTGTCCGAATATCTTTTGACTATTACACCAAATTAGTATTATAAAGAATATATAGCATAACATAAATTGATTTTTCTTTTTTTTTTTTTTGAATTGTTATTCACATATTTCTATTATTGAATGACTCATCCTAACATCTTTCTCTTGCTCATTTTAATTGAAGGGATTATTATTTCATATGGAATTGGTGAATTTCATGGCGAAGAAGAGGCCACAAGTGAGCTTATTAGCTATATCTTACAACATTGAGGAGCATGGTGAGATGAATTATTTTTTCTTTAAACATAGTCGATCTCACATTTTAAATATTCTTGAATATGGAGAAACTCCTGATACATAACGCTTCTTTTTGGTACGATATGGCGCTACGTATACCCTTTACACCAGCAACATGTCTTTTTTTTTTTTTCTTTTTCTTTCTAGTCATGTTTGATATACCTAAGCTAGTAAACTAGGTATATATTAAGCACAAGAGTATAGAGTGATAAATTAAAGCACATAGACATGAATATTATAATTCAATAGTTTTAAGTCATATACATTATGTGTCAAAGTAATTCGCCTTGTTTTAAAGATTTTTTTCATAACTTGATGATGCAAGATTTTTTGTACACAAAATATAATTTATATAATTTTTTTTTTTTGTTTGATCTCTCTCTCCTTTTGGTTCATCAGCTAATTAATTAATTACTTTTAGCACCCACTTTTATGTTTTCCCTCCTCTTCTCATATTGTTTTTTTTTTGTTTTTCATTTGGTGTTCGATAATTGCTTGACTTATAAGTTCGATGTTAGGAGTAAATCACTTTTTTATCAAAAATGGCTACATATTTATATTTCAAATTCAAGATATTTAATTAAGGATAGAGAAATATTTTACTATTTCATCACATTCTTTGATAATAATATAATACATGCAATATACACCTTCAAAAAGTTTCTTAAACCTTTTCAATTAAATGTTAAATGTGGCTCCCATGCATCCTAAATTAATTGCTCAACTGTCGAGTTTATCAATCATAACCATTAACCCCCTCACCCCCACCCCACCCCCACCCCCAAGTAGTCTATCATTACTAGTGGTTAGGAAGATGGATCGAAAGCTGATGAAAACTATTTTCATATCCATTATTTATGGAAAAACATTCATGAGCACAAGCTCAGATATACATAAAGCCTTATCGCAGCACATCAATTTTAAGGATAGTCACGTACTAGCCTCACTTTGCTTTAAATTCTAGAAGGAATAATACAAAAGTATGAACAACCTAACCATAACCAGCTTGATCAGAAATATTGACACAATAGACAAGTTCATCCTGATTGGGAGCTTGGTTGGATCGAATTTGCATACCCACCCCCTCCTCCAACCCGAAGCCCAACCCCACCTAGAAGTGTGTTTGTCTGAAATTGAAATATCTCCCCTCAACCAGCTAGAAATTTTGAGTTGGAATGATGAATATGAGCATTTTTATATTTTAAAAAAAAATATGAGGCTTGTTGGCGCAAATCTACATTAGTCGTGTTATCGTGTAGCGAGCTTTTGAAATTGGACAGTAAAAAAAAGAAAAAAAAAATGTTTGTGTTTCATGTAATCATGAAGTTATTTGACATAACTTAATCAATGCATTTTCATTATTTAACCATCACGTAGAAGTATCTATTCTTATGATAGCTAACAACACCAAATTAAATGAATCAAAGTCCTTAAATGTCAAAAAGAAGGGCTCTTTTTACTGTTCTCTTTATTATGGATTCAGAAAGGCACTAAATGTGTGAAAAAGACCAATGAACTACACACATATGTATGATGAC
>NC_061120.1:210115924-210142309 GCF_002878395.1 Capsicum annuum
ATATGGTTTAAATTGATGCGTCTCTCTTAGTCTGTGGCAACAAGGGAGAGAGGCATGCAAACGCAAAAGTGATGATCCATCAACCACTTGAAACTGGTAAAATATATATGTCTATATGTTTATGTTTATACTATTATATTAAAGTGTGAAAGATTTTTGAAAAGTGATTTGAACTTTTACATTTTATTAAAAATCTCCGCAATAGACAAAATCATTTAACTTTAAATAATCAAACGTTATACGTGCGAGGCACGTGAGGCTAAACTAGTATATAATACAGTGGGCCCTTTTTGTTAAAAAACAAAACTCACACATTTTTTTTGGTCCGCGTCAGCCTTAGGGGTTGAAATTAATTCAACATAAAGTTGTTAAGGGGGTATATAATTGTTTGTGTAGTTTAAGGTCTAAAGTAAGTTATGCGGACAAGTTCAGAGGAGAAATGATGTATTTTCTCAAATAAATAATATGCTACGTAAAATAGAAAATTACATATTATAAAAGAATTTTAACAATGAATAGAACTACGTTTAGCTACAACCATACTGCTTTCTCAACCGTTTGGGTTTATCAACATTATATTGATTTGATTCTTAGCTTGATATTCGTCTTTGTTTTATTGCTTTTTAGAATTTATGTTTTATATTAGTATACCTAATGATATGATATGTATTTTGGCCACATAAATTTTAAACTCTAAATAATCGCACTTCATAAATTGCTATTTGCTCCAAAACGCTACGATGTTAGGGTTTTTGCCTTGATTTTTCTACCAAAATTAAGTTTTAATTCTTCTTGAAAAGAAAATAAAAGTAACCATAAATATTTTTATTTTTTCCTAAAAGAAAAATATAAAAAAAATTTATATTTGGCAAACCTCTTTCTTGAAGGAAAGGTTTTGGACATCTATAAATAGAAGACCCCCTTCTCATACCATAACACAGTAGCATCCACAATGTAGTCTTTGAAGAATTTTTGTTTAGGGGATATTTCTCTCAATAAGTTTTAGATTTTTCAAATTTTTAATATGTAGGTCGTTTGGCCAGACCATATCAATAATATAGATTTTTAGTATTGTTTTATGTGTCTTCTGAATTGTCACCATGATGGTTTGCAACTAATAGCTTCCGCATGACGCCCTTTTAATTTTGAATCCAACAAGTGGTATCAGAGCCATGGTTCAATGGTTCGATGGTTCAAATTGAGGACATGTTGAGATCAAAGTTGCAAAGAATTTGATGATAATAAAGATATATGTCCAAAAGCTACATATGAAGATAATTGTCAATCATATTTCAATAATCCTGCTGTTACATATTTGAAAAGAAAGCTTACTTTTAACCCTATAAAGGGCTCCAATGTTTTTAATCTGAAAGGGCTTATATATTTTTAACCCAAAAAGCTTCAACTTTTAAAGCATGTCAAACAACAGTGATATATGAAGAATTTGTGAAGAACGAAGATTGTGCACAAGAAGAAGGAGCATCAAGAATATTTTGCAGAAAATCAAGCCAAAAAGGGGAGATTTGTTAGGGTTTTTGTCCTGATTTTCTTACCAAAATTAAGTTTTACTTTTTGTTGAAAAAAAAATAAAAGTACCCATAAATACTTTTACTTTTTTCCTAAAAGAAAAAAAATATAAAATTTTTCCACATTTGACAAACCTTTTTCTTGGAGGAAAGGTTTGCGACATCTATAAATAGAAGACCCCCTTCTCATACCATAACATAGTAGCATCCACAATGTAGTCTTTGAAGAATTTTAGTTTAGGGGGATTTCTCCTAATAGGTTTTTGGTTTTTCAATTTTATTTTTAATATGTAGGTCATTTGGCCAAATCATATCAATAATATAGCTTTTTAGTATTGTTTTATGTGTCTTATGAATTATCACCATGATGGTTTGCAACTAATAGCTTCCGTATGATGCTCTCTCGATTTCGAACCCAACATACGACACTAGAACTCTATCTTTTTTTTTATTTTTATTGCTATCAAACAAGTCCCGATGTATACTATTGAAAGTTTAAATTTAAGATTGAAATTTGAATTTTAATATTTTATAAATTTTTTGGAATTTTTAATTCCATCACAATCCAACAACAATGTAGATTTAGGGGATTTAAGTAATTTGGAGTCCAAAATTTTCGACAGACTATGAGAATTACACCAAAACTGAGAAATATGAGTAGAAGCAATGCAATTAGTCCAAGAAAAATTCAAATTTCTATTTTTGATTTGAAAGAGGGACATTCAGACACTTCATTTTAAGTCAGTTCACAATTTTATTTTATTTTTATCCCTCAATAAGCGTAACATATCTATCTATCTATGTATAATTTATATCTATAATCTATCTATATCTACATCTGTAGTATATTAAAAGTGTAAAAAATCTTATAAGTGTTTTTGAACTTTTTGCCCTTCATTAAATATCATTACTTTTACCTTTCCTTATTAGAAGTCATCAGAATTAATGATACTAATAATTTTTTTTTAGTTTAATAATGTTAAATCAACTAAATTTGATTTTAAGAAGACCTGAAAAATCTAGAAATAAATATAAAAGCATCAGAATAAGACAAATTTAAGAACCACCAAATTTTCAAAAGTTTTAAGTACGTAATCAATGATTTTGTAAAAATTTGAATTTAAAAAAAAAGGAAATATTTTAAATATAAAAAAAGAAAGAAAAAAATAATCATAGCACAAACATGATTCAAATTTATGAATCTCTTTTAACTTCTGGCAGCAAAGGAAAGAGGTACTGCACGACAAACACAAAAGTGAAAATCCATCAACCACTTGAAACTTCTGATGATAAATATATATATGTTTACACTAAACTATATGTTTATGTTTACATTATTATATTAAAGTTTGAAAGATCTTTGAAAAGTGATTTGAACTTTTACACTTCATTAAAATCTTCGCCAATAGACAAATCATTTAATTTTAAATTATCAAATGTATACGTTCGAGGCACCTGTGGTTAAACTACTATAGTAAAAGTGTGAAAGGCTTAGAACTATTGCTTGAACTTTTTGCTCTTCATTTAAAGACTCTGCTTTAGACAAAATCTTCTTTTCACTATTTTCCTAAGATTTAAGAGTTAAAAACTAATTTTATATATATATATATATATATATATATATATATATATATATTTATGATAAACCTTTACTTATTAGAAGTCATTAGAATTAATGATAACTAATACATTTTTCATTAGTTTAAGAATTTTAAATCAACTAAAGTTATATTTTAAGAAAATATGAAAAATCTTGAAATAAACACGAAAACGTTAGAATAAAAAAAAATATAAGAAGTACCAAATTTTTTAAAATTTTAAGTAAGTGATTAAAGATTTTGTAAAGATTTAACTTTAAAAATAAGGAAAGATTTTAAATATAGAAAGGATTTTAAGAAATAATTTTACTGCAAATATGATTCAATTTGATGTGTACTGCATGACAAACGCAAAAATGACAATCCATTAACCACTTGAAATTTCTAGCTGTAAAATATATATGTTTCTAAAATAAAATATATGTTATGTTTACATTATTATATTAAAGTGTGAAGAATATTTGAGAAGTGATTTGAACTTTTTGCACTTCATTAACAATTATGCAATAGACAAAATTGTCTAATTTTAAATAATAAAAAATTATACGTGCGAGGCACGTGTAGTTAAACTTGTATTTCACAAATGTAAGTAAGACTAATGTTATGTTAGATATACTTTTAATATACAATATGTATATTTAATTTTACAAAAAAAATATTTAGTCAAACATATCTTTTTTAAAGTTTGTTTAGCCAAATACCCATTATATTTAACATGTAATATCAGATTACACATTATTTTATCAAATTATTTAGAAGTAATTATTTAAGGGGTTTATGTGTCATTACATTACGTGTACTCATCAAAAAAGAATAACTCACCAAAAATTTCATATTTTTATAGATTGTTTTGTCACGCCCCTAAAATAGTAGGTGCGGACAAGAACCATATGAGCATCTGTTGTACAAACAATCTATGTCCTAAGCAAAGTTATAAAATAATAAACGAGCTAAAAATCTATTGTAAGTTGGTTACATATACTATAGAGTTATCTACACAAAAATTATACAACATGACTCTATATAATGTCTAGGAAGCCTCTAAAGAGTTTACAACATTGTGTTAATAATAACTAGTTGAGGCAGGCCCCGACGTACTCAACTGACAACCAACACATATAACCAAAATTACTAGACATAATTTAGCTCCAGGTAGAGATGGAGCTCACCAACATACCCAGGTAGAGATGGAGCTCACCAACATACCAGCTGAGGAGGGCAAGGAACCTAACATGGATGTTTGCTCACATGCAGACCTGATCCTATATTTATAAAGAAGGCGCGCCCCCAACATAGGGACGTTAGTACATATATAATATGTACTAGTATGTAAGCAGAAAAAATAACATATGGACATAGAAGGAGGCTCAATGAATCAAGAAACCAAATAAGCGACTATGCAACCGGATACTAGAAACTCCTATCTGGAGCTATAGCTTATGAGTGTATAAGTGATAGATATGCAATATAGAATGATAGTTTATGCATCTGCCTTGTTAACTTATCATATGACCTTTTATGAGTAATTCATCATTATGAATTGCCTAATGATTTGCCTAGGTAATGTTTTTTGCCTACCTTTACTATAAATAATCGTACTATGAACTACTGAAAGCAATCTGTGTAAAACAGATAACATATGTTGCTCAAATATTCATTGCTATAATTTTATGCATAAAATTGTAATTGTTGCCTGATATAGGGTGCGCCCCTTGTGGGCTCACTATGACGGTCTGCCCGCAGGCTATATGTGTCATATATTGGCTCGAGTTAGGAAAACTAGTACATGGCAGTCCAACTGACTTCAAATACAAATGATGCCACCAGGGTGGGTACGCCACAATGTTTGAGCTCCCTATATAATGGTCTGGTCTCAATTCTGTGCATAGAATTACGTCGTGTGTTTATTCCAAACCAAACCTATAAATACCCTTCCATCATTAATTTTTATCAATTAATACCTTGTAGGCCTATGCAGGTATGTTACAACAACTCTTGTTTATCCATTCAAGTAGTATTTCCCATATACGATTAACTTGTTTAGTAGTATTGAGCTATGCAAATGCTAGATCTTTATATCATATCATAACATGTGGCTATGTGATCAACTATACTAGTCCAACTATATTATGGGCATTTCTTCTAGTTTATAACATGTAATATATGTGACACGTGACTTCTAAGAATTTCAGAAAGGTACAAACATAGCCATGTTAGAACTTTATAGATACATGAACCAACAAGGAGTATATCAATATTACAACCTTAGCAGATAGACGCAGGAAATATGAAGACAAGTTCAAATGGAAAGAACACACAGACGTACAGATACGACGAACGTGTAGTCATGTGCCTAACATACCACACAAAAGCTCTATTTATATGAGTAATCAAACAACTCATGTGGAATTTTACCGGATAAACATGTGACTTTAGGTTGTAACTTACGAAGAAGAAGTTATAGCTTTACATTCCTTGGATGTCTCAATAGCTAACGATGGTATCAAGAGTTTCAAACAGCTCAACACTCCTAGGTGCAATCTTTGCGCAACCAACCAATAACTTGAACCCCTAACCGATGAGCAATCATTCCAATACAATCAACTACATATATAATACACAGAAATGTTCATCAATAATATAAAGTTCATCCAACAATACATTTCAATATTCTTCCCTGAGGTCTAAAATTAATCAAATTTCTTAACAATTGTCCGGGGAAAATTTTTATTTTCCATCTTACCCATAGTTAATATAAAATTTATCCCATCAATAGCAATGCCCAAAAACTCAACTTTTATCATAATTCATTTTTTTCAAAAAAAAAATAAATCCTAATTAACAACTCATTTCAAGAACTAGCATGAAATTCAAATTAAATGGTGATTGCTATCTTACTATAACCCAAATCCATAATCCATAACTAAATTTGAGTTGAGGTAGAGAAATTACCTATTTGAGATTAACTCCCAACTGGAGTTCTTGAAAAAAATTTCCAAAATTGTTAGATGAACACTAATAATCGCTTAGCAATTTGGAATCGACATGAGCCGCTTACTTGTATAAAACACTTCTTTCTTCGTGAACTATGAACCTCATGTTATACCTTTGAGGAGGGATATAAATGGACACTCATTTTATTTCTAGAAAGTTCACTCATTTTATTTCTAGAAGAACTTTCTAGCTAAAGTAGTATACTTACTTCACCTAATTAACTTTATGAATAAAAAGAAAGTAAGAAGGGAGGGGCCAAGTGGTCTAATTGTAAGTAACTTAAATAGGGACAATACTAATTGCCATTTTTTTAATTGACAGCATATAAATAGTATAATTTATAAGTTATCCACAGCTCCAGTGGTACATATACGATTGTTCACATAACTCAAAATTCGTATACGTCATCACTTGCACGCACTACAACAAGAGGCATCTATAGCTACAAAAACCAAGCTATGAATTTTGAAATCGTAGCTGTTAACTAGTAACAGCTATAAAATTTTGGATTTCATAGCTATTTATAGATTCCTAAAATATTTTTAGCCATGAAAATTAAATTGGTAAAACTAATTCTTCATTTTTCTATGATCACTAGCAATCGTGACAATAATTATCTAAATAGCTACAACTTTATTTCTATGGTATAATTTTATAACTAATCATAAGTTTTTGTCACGCGATATAAGTTATTGTAGCAATAGTAAGCTTTTTAGCCACAACAAAATATTTAAAATAAAATAATATAGCTAAATGAGTTTTCTTGCTTCAAGTCATAAAAAATCGTGGTGAGAGTAAAATGATATAGCCATATTTTTTTTTCTATAACGTAGTTTCATAGCTAATTATAAATCATTGCCATGAATTGAAACTTATTTGTAGTAATAGTCACCTTTTGAGCCATAATAAATTATTTAAAATTAACTATTGTGGCTAAATAAATATTTTTGCTTCAAGTTATGAAAAATTAGTGCAATAAGTTAAATAATATAGCCATAGAGTTTTTGCTACAATAAAATTTTATAGCTAATTGTTAATTGTTGCAATGTGTTGAAACTTGTTGTAGCAATAGTGACCGTTTAACCATGAAAAAGGTTATTTAAAATAAAGTATTATAGCTAATAAATATTTTGACTTTGAGTACCAAAAACCGTGGCAATTGGTGGCTTAATAATAGTTATACTCTCTGTTTTAAAATAAATGGTGAATTTAGTTTGGACAAGCTCCTTAATAAAACTATTCATTCCTAAAAAACAAAGATGTTTCAATAATTTATCCTTGATAAATATCTTGAAGAGGATTAACTCTTTGATAATTTTTTTAATTATGTAAAATTCTTTTTATTTAAAGAAGGATAAAATTGGAAGAACATCGTTAATGTTTTCTTGATTATCTAAAATACCACTTATTTAGAAATAAAATGAAAAGCAGGAAAAAAATTATTTATCATGGCTAAATGATTTAGCCACAAATTTAATACTATTATAAAATTTTATAGTTAGTAATTAGTTTTTACCTCAAGTGAAATTTATTATTGCAATAGTAATTTAGTGTAATTAGAGGTGCTAATCGTCCGGTTCGGTTTGGTTCGATTCGATTCAATACTACATGACTAATTGTGAATTTTAAATATAATTTCAATAAATAGATACTTCTAATTAATTTTTATTAACTAATTATGTTCAATTTAAAAATAATTTCACTTAGTCTTACGAAAGTTTAATCTCAATCAGGTTCTTTTAAAATTAACATTTGACTCAAGTTTGTTTCACCAGAATAATATATTTATCACTCTAATGTGATTGAAGATATTAATCAACCAATTTAATTCAATTTTATAGATTATAAGTCGTAAATAGATAAATCTTTGGTTATATTTCTTTCAAGCAACTAATCATGCCAAATTTCATCCCAACCTAATATATGTATTTAGAATTATTATTTGAATTAAATATGATGTATTGAAATGGTACTTTTAAAAATTTAATGTAATTAGAGGTATTCATCTTTAAACTGGATTCAATTTTGTATGATCTTATTCTAAGTTTTAAAATTTAATTTTATATGTATCTATATCTATAATTTATATCTATAATCTATAGTCTATAATATATTAAAAGTGTGAAGGGTCATAGAAATATTGTTTGAACTTTTTTTCCTTCATTAAAAGTCTTTGTTTTATACAAAATCATCTTTTTACTATTTTTCCTAATAATTTAGAGTTGAAAATTAATTAAATATATTTATGTTAAAACCTTTCGTTATTAGAAGTCTTCAGAATTAATGACAACTAATACTTTTTTCATAAGTTTAAGAATTCTAAATCAACTAAATTTTATTTTAAAAAGATTTAAAAATCTAGAAATCTCTATTGTATTAAAAGTGTGAAGGCCCTTATAATTGACGTTTGCCCTTTTTGCCCTTCATTAAAAATCTCCACTTTAAACAAAATCGCCTTTTTCCCTTTTATGACATTAAATATTAATTTAAATTGCAAAATCTTATATTACATACTTATTTACATTACAAAGTCCTATTCTATTTCAGGTAGGTAACTTTCTACCAATTATTTTCTTAGATTAAGTACCTCAATTAAAATACCTTATATTACTTCTTTTTCTCATGTTCATAAAGATAATGATGGAGACGACTCCTATGAGGGAAAAGAAAAAGAATAAGCTAAATTACAGAAATCAATTCTTCAAAAATTGACTTGCACTTCGTTTTCTCATAAAAACAATATGACCATGAGTTTAACCGTACAACTGCTTTCTTTTGACGGCAATTTTCATCTTGTTTGTACAACGTGTAGTGATCTCAAACAAATATGTGTTTATATTAATTTTTGTTAAATTAATTTTGTTATTTGATTATTATTATTATTATTTTGAGTTGAGGATCTATCAGACATAATCTTTTTGTCCATAAAAGAAATAATAGTAGCATAAAGGTAAGTTCTACGTGTACTTAAATTGTTATTATTATTAATGTTGGTGTCACAGATATCATATGTACTTATAAGTTGCTATAATGGCTAAGGTTTTACTTGGACATCACATGCGCAATCATCAATATTGAAAAGGTAGACATTCATGATATGATATTTTTTGTTGTATTTTCATTTAATTCTGAATAGTGTATTTTCTTTTAACAAAAACGGATGAGAGAAAAAATATATAGAAAAAATGTATGTGTTGTTTGAAATTGAGTTATTCTTCTATAAAATTATTTCTTCTTCAATTTTCAATATTGATGTTGTTTGTATTATTGTAGTCAAAAGAAAGTGAAGACAAAAGTACCTTAACTTTTTCCTCTTTTTTTCGTTTTGAATCTATGATAGATGATCTAGTATTAAATTTTTTGATTTTTTTAGTGCTGGAGTTCTTCTTAAATTTTGATTTTATTGTAGTAAAAATAAAGTGAAGACAAAAGTAAGTAAAGTCACTTTTTTCTTTTTTGCAATAGCTTTATTAAGGTATGTCTTTTTAGTACTATTTTGATATCTTGATTAATGTATTATTTTGTGATATATTGATTATCGTATTGTTTTATTGCGGTACATTGGTGCTATATGAATGTTCCATTGAATTTGTGTTCAATCAAGACAGGTCAAATTATATCAATTCTAAAATAATGATCATCAGATAAAGAAAAATTGAGGTAAGTAGACACCTACTTTGAGAGTTATGTATCAATTTAATTTCCTTGACTATTAGATTTAAGATTTTTATGGAGTACATACCGAGAATAGTAAAAATATTTACACCTTTGTATTAGATTTCATGTCAAAACACACAATTATTTTTTAAGCCCACCTTCACTTCGACTTTTTGTCATCATAAGCAAAGATTTATTTTTAACAAAGTAATTTCTTTTGTTAGTTGAAGTTGATCGTTGGTGGATTTTGGTTTTGATGAATTCAATTGATCCAAGTTTTTTTTTTTGTTTAGAAGTTCAGTATTCTTTCAAATTGAGTCATTAATGGGTTTAATCAAACCTATTTAACTAGCGTATTAGGATTAAATTTTTTCAAAGCATGTCTGAAAAATTTTAGTTCGCGAAGATCTATGTTTTTTTTGTTCTTCGTCTGATAATATAATTGAATACTTTGTTTTTTCCCTCAAATTATCAATTTTATTTTCAGTGCTTTGTTTATACATAGAAGCATCATGGGTTCTTTATCAATAAAATTTTTTCTCTAAATTCAGGTAACCATTATATATGTTTCTATCGTCTTATAACACCTTTTTTTCTTAGTGATTTTGTCTTGCCTGAAGGGGAGTCTTGGAGTAACTGGTAAAGTTGTTGCTATGTGACAAAAAGGTCACAAATTCAAGCCTCGGAAACAAACTCCGGCAGGAATGCAAGGTAAGGTTGCGTACAATACACCCTTGTGGTGGGATTCTTTTTCGAACACCGCACATAGTGGTAGCTTTAATACAACAGATTATTCTTATTTTTTTTGGTCTTGCCTACGCATTGTAATACTTGTATGAAAATGTGATTATAAAGGTCTATTTTGAAAGTTACATACTTTTTTTTGTAGGAGCTTTTTTTATTTCTGAGCTCTCATCCTTGGATTCACTCGATGCTGAATCCTTCTCCCAACTAAAGGACACTGAACTGAGTATTTTGAACTGGTCTGAGACTAAGGTTACTGTTTTTTTCTAAGTTCTGTAACTGACTGAGTTCTGTAACTGATTGAGTTTTACTGAGTTCTATAACTGACTGAGAGTAGTACTGATCGTGACATAACTAAGACTATTCTATAACTGACACTGAGTCTAGGTAAACAACTAAATTGTTGGGTATTAAATACCCCTAGGACTCGATAGCATGAAAAGTAAAGCATAGCATAATCTTGAAAATATAATAATGGCTGCTTGATCCCAATTCACTCATTGAGACATTTTAGCAAACACTTGTAATACTTTTACTCATACATGAATGGAGAATAAATGCTATTATGTTATAATGACACTATTTCATTCACCTAGGCATTTTATCAAACACATGGGGAGTATGCTTGAGTTATACAATAATCAACACACATAATTATCATGGCTTCATCAATCAACTTGTAAATTGAAGGGTTTATCATGAA
Organism: Capsicum annuum; assembly: GCF_002878395.1. Lineage (NCBI taxonomy): Eukaryota > Viridiplantae > Streptophyta > Magnoliopsida > Solanales > Solanaceae > Capsicum > Capsicum annuum. The sequence goes on from NC_061120.1 coordinate 210,127,147, forward strand.
GATCATGTAATTCAACACATATAATGATTAATTACATGAAAACTTGTAATTTAATCATGAACTAAAATCCAACAATGACATGAACATGAATTCAATTCAATACAAACATGGAAGGTCATAATTTAACAATCTTGTAGTTTTAAAATGGATTTGTGGACTCTATAGGTGAAAGGAACCCATAGATGAACATCGAACATACATTAATTGATGAGTTTCTTGTAGTTCTTAGGGAAATTCTTGAGATTGACCTTGATTTCTTAGAGCTAGGGTTTTCTTTCTTGAGAGAGAATGCTTTTAATTTGGGGAAAAATTGATTAAGAATGACCTTTAAAACATTTTAAGGGATTAAATCCCATATCTGGACGTGTTAAAATCAAGGGAAAAGACCCATTTAACCTTGGACATCACTTTTAATTTTTGTGAAATTTTCCCAACCTGGAACCCTGGCGCGACGCGGCACATCACGCCGTGTCTCTGGAAAATGACAACTGGGAACTGGGGGCTTGGCGCGATGCGATGGAATTGTGGTGCCCCTTTTGGTTTTGAAATCTGGACTCATCGCGACGTGGTGGGATCGCGTTGGTACACTGAAAAGTTATAATTATGAATTTGGCTGGTGGCGCGATGCGCTAATATTGCAGAGCAACACTGGAAATGACAATTTCCCTTTTGACATACTCCGCGATGTGCTACTGGCCTGAATGACGGTGTTTAACGATTGAAACTTAAAATAGCCATAACTTCTTACCCAATTATTGAATTTAGGAGAATATTATATTTTTGGAAAGCTAATTCAATTTTCTACATAATGGCAGACTCTAACTAAAAAGTACTAAGTATTTAAAATTTTTTATATTAGATAACTCATGGACTGAGAGTTAATCTAAGCTAAGAAAATACGGGGTATTACAGAATGAACCATTATTTTTATTAAAATATACAAAAAAAGTCATCTGTTGGGAGAAATTAAAGAGCCTTATTGTCAGCATTATTTTTTTATGTCTTCTGTTTGTTACTTTTGTGGTGCTGTTATTGGGGTGGTAGTGCTGTTAGAACATGTGGTGTTTGTGTTGTTGATGGTATTGGAACATATGGTGTTGTTTCTTTGTTGTTAATGCTGTTGTTGGTGGTGTTGCAATAGTTTTCTCAATTGTTGCAATTGATGAATCAACTGTTGGAACAGACAGAGCAACTGTTGGAAGAAATCAAACCAGTAGCAAGGCTGGTTTGATTTATTCCAATAGATGACCCATCTGTTGCAACATGTTATCCATCATTTTCCACAGATATGTTGCCTATTGCAATAGGAGACTCATCGGTTGAACAGATGGGGAATTGGTTACATCATATGGGTCATCTATTGATTCATTTAATTTTGTGTTACCCTTTTGTAATGTTCTTTTTGTTCTTCTCTTGTTTGACATCAAACTTATTTCTCTTGTTTGCAGATAAAAGAAAGTGAAATTGGTTCAACTTAAAGGCTAGAGTAAAGATAGGTTCAGAGGAATAAGTTGCTTGCAGATGGAACCACTTTATATGTGGGAGGTATGTATTATTGATCAACCTATCGTGAAAACACATATACAGTACTATAATTTTGTGAATGTTGGTTCTTTATCTATTAGGAATTAATCCTTCAAACAAGATATGACATTTTACAGTTAAGATTGTTAGGTTCAAACTAGTAAGGCTGAGAGACCAAGTAGGTGGTATCGATACCCTGTAACGATTTAAAGAGATTTTGCTAATGATTATGTGTCATATTTGAAGAAGGGAAAGTTTTTGATGGCAGTGCAAACATTCAAATAGTGATTGGACTGATTTTAAGGGTTCAATGGACTTTTAAAAGGCCTCTGAAACCTCGCACTGCTGTAAACAAGAATGGAAATAAATATAGTTATTTCTCTAGTTCAAATTTTATATGGATGAGTTTCTCGAGGAGACTATTGTAAAACAGAAGTTGATTGGAAGAATACCTGTGTGGGAAGGGGGAGGTGGAGTAGACCATATATCAACTCAGACCTTATTTAAGAAGAAACACAGGGTAGAAAGGAAATTGTAGCAAAACTGGTTGATGAAATTAATGTGAAAAATGAAAAAATTGAATGAGCTACGAATGTAAAAGTGTATCCAAAAATGAAAATCCTTCAGTCTATTTTCAAAAGAAAAATATTGAAGTGGATTGGAGCTGTGCACTTTGTTCAGGGACTGCAACTAGCTAGCGTGGCCTGAATGAAGTCCCACAAAATGTAGGAACAGAGATCTAAGGTTGCAGCTTTGCCAGCACAGATGGTGGTAAGACTATCGGGTCACGAATTAAACCCGAACCAACAACTCCTGAATTAAAAATAAGGGATCAAGCCAAGGTGGCAATTTCTGAAGTTAGACATGAATCCCAAACCTTCTGTTTGTGGTTCTTATCAGGTCAAAGGCAGTGAAAACAACAAGGCATGGGATTGCTGTCCTACTTTAGACCTTTTTGTTTCTACTGCCATTGACCTAGGAAAAAGGCATGGGATGCAAGTTAGACTTCAGAAATTGATGCCTTGGTTTCCCTTATTTTTACTTCTGGAGTTGTTGGTTCGGGTTTCATTCTAGACTAAAAATCTCACCAATTCTCTGTGCTTGCTAAGCTACTTTTTTAGAGTTTTGTTCCTAAACATTGTGGGTTTTCATTGAGGCCACGCTTGTTATCCGCAATATTAAGCAAAGTATCTAGCTCCAGTCCTCTTTAGCATTTTTTATTTTCAAGGATTGACTGATTTTAATATTTGGATACACCTCCATATTTGAAGCCCATTCAGTTTTTTCATCTCTCAAGTCAATTTCATTGGCCATATTTACTAGAAGTTCCTTACTTGCTTCCCTGTGTTTCCTCTTAAACAAGGTCTAATATGATATATGGTCTTCTCCACCTCCCCCTTCTCACACAAGTATTCTCCCAAGCACCTTCTGTTGTATAATAGTCTTCTCGAGCAACTCATTCATATAAATTTAGACTAGGGGAATTTCTATTGGTTTTCCATTGTTGTTTGCTGCAGTGCGAGGCTTTGGAGGCATTTCAAAAGTCCATTGTGCCCTTAAAATTGGTCCAATCAATGTTGGATATTTACACTGCCGCCAAAAACTTGGACCCTTCTCCAAACTTGACACCAAAACATGAGTATAAACCATCATTAAATTGTATGTCTTGGAACCCTTCGGCCTTATCAGTCACACATATCAAACTAAAATATAAAATGCAGGATCTTATTTGAAGGATCAATGTCTAATTGGTAAAAATCTGCATTCACAAAATCATTGTACTTTATGTGTGTCTGTTACGGTAGCCTGATCAATACTACATAACTCCCACACATGAAAGTGGATCTATTCATCTGCACGTACCTTATTCTCCCTACCCTATCAATGTCAGACAATGTTTATTCATCTGCACGCATGTGATGACTATTAAAAAGAGGTAAAAATCGGGAATTTTCGTCTAACATATTTAAAATAGTTGATGAATCAAATTCTCCATCTGTTGCAACTGATGAATTAAATGTTAGAAGAAATCAAAACATCTCTTCCAATATATGGTCCATCTGTCGCAATAGATAATTAGTATGTTGCAACAGATGTCTCATCTGTTACACATAGATACCATCTATTGTAATAGATGTAAATCTGTTATAAAAGTGGGATATCTCTTGTGATAGATGGATGATCTATTGCAACAGCTCAATAATAACGCCTGTTATTAAGAGAAGTTCGACTATAAAAGAAAAAGTTGCGACTTTTCACAGAAAATAAAAAACCAGCACTTTGAATATAATTAATACAATGGAGCTGAAAAGTCATGCCTTTTGGACTAACACATTTAGATTCAATTCTCTATAAATAGGTCCCTCCTTAATCTTCATTCTACTCCACTTTATTTATTTATTGCATTTTTTTCATATGACATCTTCAACCACTTCTCTTCAAAGAGCATATTCCTTTCTCGTTGAGGTAAGTTTTTTTACCTGTGTAAATCTACCAGTTGGTAGTATACATTGTATTACATTCAAACTCTTTTCTTTACTTTTGTGTCTACATTCTTTGTAAATTCATGCGTATTATAGATATGGCTGATCCTGTTTGGAATATTGCTATTCTCGCAACGCAGTGTGGGAACTTAGAGGCAGGTTAATGACTTATAGTGAGAGTTGGGCATCGTGAGAGCAAGGATACTTGGAGAGATTCGTAGGCTGAAGAGGGCCTGCTACCAGTTGAAGATTGGCCAGCGGGCAATAATACTGATGCTGATGATAATAATAATAATTATAATGTATTTTTTATTTTACAATATGTATTTTAATTTTTCTATCAGATTTATATCTAATGTATTTTATTTTTCCGTTAATAAAAAATTTATTTTTAGTCGACTTTGGCTTTTCAATTCTTATTCAATTTTCATTCTGTCTATTTCTTCTTCTAAACATATATGTTAACATATCGACAGTTGGAGGTAAGGAGCAATTTTGAATCCAGTAGCAATAACAATTTTGGCTTTTGAGTTCTTTCAACAGATGGATCATGTGTTAGAACAGATTGGTCATCGGTTGGGTTTCTGTCAACATATTATCCATATGTTGTGATAGATTTGTCATTTGTTGGAGAAAAATATTCCAGTTTGATGAACTGTGTTATGTTCTTCCAACTAATGTCCATCTGTTGCAACAGATGGGTAATCTGTTGAAAATAATTATGGTATACTATATTTAGTTCATGTTTTGCCTCTTTTAAGTGATGCACAAGTTATTAAAAAAGATTTTTTATACATAATAACTGATAACATTACGTTCACAACAATGAGTTAAACATATAAAGTCCACAACAAATAACAACACAAGTTTTTACAATTACAACGATCATGGTGGATTATGATCCGAGGATGTAGTTCTTTTGTGGCCAGTGCGCTTACATACGGAACACTTGTTTCTTCTTGATGGAAATAATTCTCTGACTCCACGCCTCCTCTTATATGGCTTTCTTCTTGGTTTGTTAGTGCTTGGGTCAATATATGGAAGAGGTATTAATCTCCCCAAAATCTCAACAGGAACAACCCAAGATTATTCGGGTGGAACTAGAATAATATGTCCACTATATGCCATTGTATTATTCCACCGAATAATATGGAGAGGAGTGATTGTAAATTTTAGGTCGTTATTTTATACCGTATTGATCTTAAAGCGCTACCATAGCATATGGAAAAGGTATTTTGTCAAATTCAAAAACTTTGCACATACAAGATCTTATTTGAAGATCGACCGTGGCAACACCACCATGACCGGTGATACTGAATTTGTAATCTACTATTTGATGAGATAATAACCTATTCCCCGATTGATGTTCGTTGATATTATTTTTTCCATTTCTAGAACAAACGGGGTTCGTGCGCCCCCAAATTACAGACTTCTTTCATTACAAAAATTAGCCATAATTCTTGTTTATTATTTCAAATAGATCCTTGATGGGAAATTCTCTTTTATCACCAAACAATGAATTCACCGATTCAACTATGTTTGATGTCATAATATTATACCTATACAAACGAATCACTTACTATGATATCATACTAAACTTGTAACTCAAACAAGACATTAAATTCATAAGAATGTACCTATCTGCCAAACAGAATGCTCGACCCCATCTCTCAAAACCAACACGTACGATATGTTGTTCTTCCTTGGGATGCATATCTGCTAGTTGATTGAAATGGTATAAAAGCTCCTCTCTACTATATGCTTTAGCTGCTCTATATAAAAGGGTCACAACTCTTTTGTTGTGATAGTTCGTCCATGTTCTCTCCAAGATGCCTGATGCAACAGCCAAAGTAAGCTGAAGTGAAGAAAATTGAACCCATCTTTGGAATACTTGGATGTCTATCCGAAACAAAACACAACTCTTCAGTATCTACGATGCAGCTTTGTAGTTGTTCAAAAAAATTCAGAAGAGGCATCACATTCCTTGTCCGCTACACAAAAAGCGGCAGGAAAGATGTGATTGATTCTTCGGATCCTGCGCCACCGCCGCTAGTAGAACTCCATTATACCTACTCCTTAAGAAGGTACCATCAACGACTATGCCTTTTCTTAAATGTCAAAAACCTTGAATCCAAGAACCATAGGATACAAAAAAGTACTTGAACCTTCCATTTTCATCAACATGCAATGACATCTTACTTTCGGGATTTGTGGACTCAATCATGTAATGGTAGGCTCCAGGGTTGTATAACCATGCTCGTGTGTCACCCTAAACAATTCCTTGGAAATCTCCATGGACATATATGTATTCCAATAATAGATCAAGACACCCAATTTTGTAAGGAGTTGATTGGCCATAACCCTTGTAGATGGGCATTTTCCATCGAGGAAATTATTCTTGAAATATTCACCGAGGGCCTTTGATGTAGTGTAAGGATTTTGGACCGATATGTGCTCCTAACCACATGTGTGATACTTTTCATGTTTATGAATGATGAATTTGTCAGAACTTACGTACTTCACCATTCTCAACCACCACTTGCAGTTTGAATTAGCATGTTTGTAGCAAAAGACACTGCTCAAATTAATCACCTTCTTTATTCTGAAATATTTTTTCAAGTAAGAAATAAAAAAAGTGGTAGATAGTTCTTTCTTGTCCTTGAATAACATTCCTTTGAAAAAGCCAGTTTCGCCGTCTTGAAGATTGCCAGACTATGTCAATCGAGAAGAACTGCTCACCGTATTAGTTGCATCAATAGGCATAGGTGTTTGATCATCATGTGGAATATTCATATCTAAATCATCCAACCTATCATCAAAGATGTCTTGTTGTTGTTCTTCTTCTACATTATAGTTCTCATTCTGTCTCATCTTTTTAAGCACGTACACCCTTAACACTGGCTTGGATGAATCACTAAGATAAGCACGCAACTATAATGCCCCGAGTCTAACCCCGGATGCTATACGATGGTCATAATCCCAAAGTACCACAAGTTAATCCATGTCTGATACCTGCTACAATAACTGATTAATAATACTGTAACTTTGCGAATAGAAAGAAATTTTCCATAAGGTTAAAGTATGAAATAAATACAGAATATGGTATCACAATACCAAAAGTGAACATCAATACTGAAAACTGAACAACTGTTTGAAAATACTCTAGTCTGAAAAGCCTCTAAAATGTCTGAACAGTGGAGTTGATGGGACAAACCCCCAACTAACTCCGACTATTCAAAATGAACTGAAATTCTAAAAAACAATCGTGTCCTCAATCTATGAGGACTCACCACTAACTCTATTTTGCTAAGAATCTGAATTGATAAGGGTGATCTGTAGCCCATGCGCCTAAATCTATGATATAAGACATCATAGCACAAAAGAAAAGCACGTGTTAGTACTTTGAATGTATTGGTATGCTTAGTGAGGTAGGCTGAAATGCATGGGTTCATATGCATGAATAACACTGACTGAATAGCATGAGTATAATTGGATAAGAGTACATGCACGAATATGTAACTGTAACTGAGATAGTGATAACACTAAATATTGAATCTGAATACTGATTAACTGATATTTGAGTATACTAATACTAAATTAATGATAACTGAATGATTGTATCTGACAGTCCTAAATATTTGAAATTGTACTGAGTTCCAAACTGAGCTGAGTGACTATATTTGACTGTCCTGAATCTGTAGAACTGAATTGAGTTCTATACTGAGACTGAATCTAAAACTGAGACTGTGGGAAGTAATCATTTAACCGACATGCCCCTTCTCTAACTAATTTGGGGTCCAACCTATAACCCCAGTTGGAAGGGTGTCAATACCGTGCCACGGGTAAGGACAAATGCTGAGTCACCTTCATTTGGCAGGTGCTCTGACCGAGAATGGTGGTACCCTCAACTGGCAGGTAGATCACCTCATCAACCCTCAACTGGCAGGTTAATGTCTCAACCTATGCTGGCTATATAGTTTTGGAATGCAAGGGATATTTCTAAGGATTACACCCTCTATTGGTAGGTGAGTCCCCATCCTTGGGTTCACTCGGTGCTGAATCCTACTCCCAACTGAATAGACACTAGATTGAATGCTAAATTGTACGAGGCTGGTCTGAACTATTACTGATCGTACTGTATGACTGAACTAAATTGATTATGAGTTTACTGAGTTTTTCTAAGTTCTATAGCTTACTGAATTCTATTGATCATGACATAACTGATACTACTCTGTGACTGACCATGGCTCTAGAAGCAGTTAAATTGTCGGGTATTAAATACCCCTAGGAATCGATAGCACAAATTTAAAGACATGGCATAATCTTGAGACATGATAACTAACTACTGGGTTATCATTCATTCGTTTAGGCATTTAAGCAAACACTTGCATGACATGAACTTGTATACATGCTAACATGATATAATTTCACTATTCAACTCACATGGAAAATTCATCAAACACCCGTGGGGCATAATATATGCACATAATACTAAAACAACATGTAGGCTTCATGATTCAATTCTAATTTCACAATTTCAAGGGTTTCAACATGAATTCACATAATAAATTACACATATCAATTAACTTTACATGAATTTTGAAATAGATAATGAATAGAAACCCAATTAAGTAATAATCATGAATACACTTTAATTCAAATCATGGAAATCATGAAATCACTCTACATGAACTTTAAAAGAGTTTCTTGGACTCCAAGGGTGGATGGAAACCTTGGATGAACACTTCACATACCTTAGTTGGTGAATTCTTGAAAATTAATGGTGAAATCTTGAGCCTTGGATTTTAAATTTAAACTCCTAGGGTTTTTGTTCTTGAGCAATTTGTGAAAGAATGATTATCTTTTGCTAAAAGAGGGCTAAATTTTGTGTTATGGGTGCCGAAATACGTGGGAAAAAGACTTAATCAACCCTGAGGATGCGGTTTTTAATTGACTATAACATGAACCATCGACGCGCAGACCGATGCACTGTGTCATTGGTATTGATGCAATAGCCAACGCGCCGCGTCGAGTCCGCATTGGTTCATTGGAATTTGATGCTGGGAGTTGGAGAAAATATTTATCAATGCAATAGTCAATGCGAAGTCTCAAGATCGCGTTAATTCACTAGTTTAGGATTCAAAAGGTGCTTCAAACAAAGTTCGAAAAATCCAAAACTTACCCGGAAACACCTATTGACATTCTTGATCATGAATTAACTCAAATATCAGTTTTTAATGAACGTAAAGGTCACAAAATAAGATTGCCAACTTTTGAAGGCTAAAATAACACTAAGGCTGAATACTTATCTAGAATTTTCTATGTCTGGGACCCCCTCTTAACAAGCTTAAAGGACTGAATTAAGCTAAGAATTTTGTGGAGTCTTACAGCAACCGATCCTGATCGGTTATCTTAAAAGGTAGTACCCTCTGATTTTCAAAGGAGCTGTGCATGTAGCTGATGATGAGTTCTTCCAATTAACAATTTAGTCCATAATAGTTGATGATTAAGTTCACAAAATCATCATAGAAAACATCACTTTGGACTATCATAGATATCGTCTCTAGTATTTCATCCTCCTTCCAATATCATACATATCGATTTCTTTTCTCAATCCATTGACCATAAAAATCCACCCCTATTGTTAATGATCCCTCCATTAGTGGTACCTAAATAAAGTCATTTGTTAAAAAAATTAATAGTGATTTCATAGTGCCGTACATGAATACCAAAAGATGTGTAATCTGTTGCAACAGATAAAAAATAAGTTGCAATAGGTAAGTGATTAGTCGCAACAGATTAGTTACCTGTTGGGATTTATGTTACGCTCCTGAAGCTAATTTTAATAGAATAGTCATCTATTGTAATAGGTGAATCATATGTTGCAACAGACTATATATCTGTTGCAATAGATGAAGCACCTATTGGGATAGATGTTACGATACTAAGGGACCTTTGTAGCTGATTCCAACAGATGAGTGACATGTTGCAACAAATAATTAACTTGTTGTGGCAGATGACTTACATATTACAACAGACGATGCGTCTATTGGAATCAAATTTAGGTTCTATTGCAATAGGTTACTAATATGTTGCAACAAATATTTACCCTTTTACATCAGATGACACATTTTTTGGAATCGAGTTCAGGTTCTGTTGCAATAGGTTACTAATCTGTTGCAACAAATATTTATCATACTGTACTAGATAACTAATATGTTGCAAAAAATGGGTCATATGTTGTAACAGATAACCCATTTGTTTGATTCATGTTACGATACTATAGAACCATAAACATGAATCTAATATATGAGTCTTCCATTGAAACAGATGTCTCATCTGTCGCAACAGATAATTGATCTGTTTAAAGAGATTTCTCTTATGATGTATTCATGTTTGCGTGCTATCTATTATTGAAAAAACAGCACAATAGTAGTTACCCAGATGATAAATTCAACTAAAAATCATAATTTAACTTACCAAAGTCTCCTACAAAGTAATGCCAAAGTGAAAAGTGATGTACAAAATAAAATTTGACCTAAGAAATTGGTCAAATAGCAGCAGTAGCGATAAAAACAACAACAATAATGGTAAACAAGAAGAAAATAAAGATAATAATGAAGTAGAAGATGATGAATAAAGCAGCAACAACAATGAACAACAAAAATCACTACGAGAGAGAAAACAACAGTGGACGAGAAGAGAGAAACATGATTTTTCCCTCTATTTCACATTATATTAGGTAACCATTCAGATCAAAGTGTAAATTTTAAAACTTTTGGGCTATTCTCAAACTTACCTATCTTTCTTAATCCATAATAAAGTGATAACGCTCAAATTACACTCTTGAATGAGTGTAAGCGATCGTTGTCAATATAAAACCCAACTAGGTTGGGGTCGAATCCCACAGGGAATATGGTGTGAACTCAAGTTGTTTATGATTTAATCCATTGATAGTTTAACGTTTCCTGAAATAGGGGGTTTAGGTTTAACAAATTGTAGTTTTGTCACTTTACTTTCGGTGTTTGTAAATCAAGAGTTTATGAAATAACCAGAATTATGTTCACTAGGACTTTCGGTACATAACAAATGCTAAAAATGGTTCAAGATTTTCATGGTGGGTAGGATAACAAGCTATCTTTATTGATGTTATGCTTAAATGCCTCTCGACCTACTTAATAGTTTAATTCCCTAATCCTCTAAAACTAAATGTCTCTCGACCTACTTAAGAGTTTAATTCCCTAATCCTCTCAGACTTAGGAAATTTCTATTTACTGCCCAGATTTTACCTCAGGTTAACCAACCTTGTTACAACGCTGATTATTAAACGAAGTATTTCCGAGTCCCTGTTGATAATTCACTTCCTACTATATTTGATTTCTTTCTCAAGAAAATCAAAGAAGGTGTGTCTACTATTTCCAACCAACAGACGTTAATTAAAACTTTAGAATTATCAAGAAATCCTACCACCTTTTGAATCTTGAATACTTTGCACCTCATCAAGACCTAACCTAGATCCCATAACTCAGGTTAATGGAGTTTAGCCACTCATGATGTAACGAACGAAACACATAATTGAATTCATGATTTGAAAGATAAACTTACAGAGATGAATAATAACTAGTGAATCACAGATTAGATTACAAAGGAAAAATCCCAAAATACTGATAATAATCTCTCAAAAGTAGTTGTGTTGTTAAAGTCAAGAAGTAAAGAGAGAAAATATCAAAATATATTGTCGAAAACTCAAGGTGTCGATCATGTGCGGAATAATAATAATAATAATCCTCATCAAAAAACCCTAAAACAAAGCTTTAAATAGTTTACCCTAAATAAGGAAACAAAATTAAGGTTACAGCTTTTTCTCAGAATAGACGACGACTATTGGTGACGCCTTATCAAGATCTTGACGACTTATCAAGAATGTCGTCAGGTCTTCTCCAAATCTGCACTAGTCCTATCTTAGGTTGACGGCAACTTCTGACGGCTTATCAGGGCTGTGACACCTTATCAGAAATGTTGTCACACTTTTGCTCCAATTCTCATGTCCTACCTAAGTCTGACGGCATTCCTGATGACTTATCACCATTATGACGGCCTATCAAAAAATATCGTCACAACTTCCACTTTAGGCCAATTCTCTATCTACTAATGACGACCAACCTGATAGCTTATCACAGGGCTGACGACTTATCACAAATGTCGTCAGCCACACTTGTCTTCAAATTTCTTCAAATTTCAACTTCTTTGCTTCATTTCATGTTGGTTCTCTATCATATCATCTTAAACTACAAAATCAAACACAAACTAATAAAAAATAACTAAAGTTGCTCAAGACCTTATAATTATTTAAAGATTAAAGCCTCAATTGTGTTAGCATATGCTCACACATCAACACCCTCAACTTAAAATAATCGCTTGTCCTCAAGCAACCAAAACATAACTAAGAGAATACAAAGTAGAATTTGGCAGCTATCTACTCATATTAGTTCAGAATAATTTCACCATCTCCAAGGTCAGTCAATTTAAAACTCACTGTTGATGTTTTAAAAAACAACCATGCAACTCACAAGCATCAAGATACGGCAAAAATTCAACAATAACAATCATGCCATACCAAGATCACACTATCTGAACAAGTCAGTGACTTAGCATCAAACCAAATGTTCCCTCACAACAAAAACATTCCTTTTTTACTCATATCAGAATTGACATACATAAACATAGGGATAATCACAAGTCTCACTCTCGGAATGAAGTTCCAAATACTGCATGTCAAATGCCATAGGCTTGCCCTTATAATCAGTACCCAAATCTTCAGGTAGGTCAGTTAGGATCACTTTAGGTCTTTTCTTAGGATTGTAACGTAGGCTAGGAGCTGGTATGATATTCATAGATATTTTAGAGTGACTATGCCTCCTTGACACTACACTAAACTCTTAGGGTTTCACTTCTCAAATTTCTTTTCTTCCTCTTCTTTTATTGATCACACATGATCAAGATGGATGCGGTCTTTTCAATCATCATATTATCTTTTTATCATCTTTAACACAACTTTAACTTTTCTTATTCCTTTTTCACTGCACCCAACTTTTTATTATTTTCTCTTATTCTACCTCTCTTCATGCTTATTTTGCATCACACACCCCTATGATAGCTACCCTCAACTTAGGCTGTTTGCCTAAGTCAAGGTGCACAGTATCCAAGGAGGACCAGGGCCAAAATAGGTTCATTGTGAGGTAAATGGGAGGGTGAGAGGTTTCACAGAAAGAAATAGGAATATAGGCTCAAATCAGGGATCAAGGGATATTATTCACATTGGGAAGGTCATTAGGCTGAAAGTGGGTTACAATAAAAAATGGCCTATGATCCTTTACTAACCCCTATCCTACAACCTAGGCAGGACTAACAGGGCAAGTTCTAGATTCGGCACACAGAAGGAGTTGAGTAAGACCTTACATACACATGGAACACAAGTACATCGCATATTACTACATATCCAACTCATGCAATTTGTTCAGCAAAAATCCTCAAGTCACCAGACTAATGCCACAAAAAGATACACCGCAGTCACAGATGAATGCGATTCACACAATTATATACTTAGATCAATGGAGAGGTGCTCAAAAGTCACAAAACAAGACAACTGCTTTAAGTACCTGTATTACTTCTAATTATCTAACAAAAATTGTTACAACAACATCCTACCCTACACCCTCAACTTAAAATTAAAAATAAAGCTAAATTAAGGGTTAGAGTATACCTGGAATGGATCAATCTCAGGGTTCATGGGTTGCCTCCCATTCAGTGCCTAATTTAACGTCGCGGCATGACTCAGGTATGTCGATTACTTCAGACTTCATCGAGACAGATAATGGTGATACTTTTCATTGATTCTTTCAGACCAATATAAAGGTTGACACGTTGCCCATTTACCTTGAAGGTACTGCCGCCATCGTTTTCAAGTTCTACTACTCCAGATGAGTAGACATGGATAACTTTAAAAGGGCCTAACCACTTAGATTTTAGCTTACCTGGGAACAATTTGAGTTTGGAATTGAACAGAAGCACCATGTCACCTTTTTGAAATTCTCATTTCTCTATCCTCCAATAATGGTATTTTTTCATCTTTTCTTTATATAGATCTACTCATTCATATGCCCTCAGATAGAATTCATCCATCTCATTTTGTTGCCCTAGTCTTAGCTCTGCTGTCTCTTTCCAATTCAAATTCAGCCTTTTGAGTGCTCATAAGGTTTTCTGCTCCAGCTCTATTGGTAGGTGGCAAGCTTTTCCATAGACCAGCTAAAATGGTACATGCCAATGGGTGTATTGAATGCAGTCTAATATGCCCACAGGGCATCATCGAGCTTCGAGACCAATCTTTTCGGTTAGCATTCACCGTTTTAGCTAGGATGGCTTTAATCTCTCGATTTGACACCTTCACTTGCCCACTGGTTTGTGGGTGGTATGGAGTAGATACTCGGTGCTGTTTCACCCCATATTTTGCTAAAGTTGCTCGAAATAACTTGTTGCAAAATGAGATCCTCCATCGCTTATAATAGTATGTGGTACTCCAAAGCAAGAGAAGATGTTCTTCTTGAGAAAAGCAACAACCCTCTTCCCTTCATTATCAGACAATTCTATAGCTTCAACCCATTTCAAGATGTAGTCGACAACAACTAACATATACTTCACCACATACGAGCTTACAAAAGGACCTATGAAATCAATGCCCCAGACATCAAACAATTCCATTTCAAGCATCTTAGTCAAGGACATCTTATGTCTCTTAGAGATTGACCCCTGCCTCTAACATTGGTCATATTTCAGCACAAACTCGTGGGCATACTTGAACAACATTAGCCAGTAATAGACACTCTGCAACACCTTCCTAGCCATTCGGTCACCTTCATGGTGACCCCCAACTGAGGAAGCATGACATGCTTCCAATATGCATAATATATCCACTTTTGGTACATATCTCCTTATAATATTGTCCGCATATCATCAAAAAAGATACGGTTCATCCCAGAAGTAGTGAGTCACATCATGCAAGAAATTCTTCCTTTGATGGAAAGAAAGGTTTTTTGGGATGACCTCACTCACAACATAAATTGTATAATCCACATACCAAGGCAATTTTTCCACAGTGG
>NC_061120.1:210145309-210229584 GCF_002878395.1 Capsicum annuum
GAATACTTAGCACCTCATCAAGACCTAACCCTAGATCCTATAACTCAGGTTAATGGAGTTTAGCCACTCATGATGTAACGAACGAAACGCATACTTGAATTTATGATTTGAAAGATAAACTTACAGAGATGAATAATAACTAGTGAATCACAGATTAGATCACAAAGGAAAAATCCCAAAATACTGATAATAATCTCTCAAAAGTAGTTGTATTGTTAAAGTCAAGAAGTAAAGAGAAAATATCAAAATATGTTGTCCAAAACTCAAGGTGTTGACCTTGTACGGAATAATAATAATAATAATCCTCAACAGAAAACCTTAAAACAAAGCTTTAAATAGTTTACCATAAATAAGGAAACAAAATTAAGGTTATAGCTTTTTCTCGGAATAGACGGCGACTATTGGTGACGCCTTATCAGAATCCTGGTGACTTATCAAGAATGTTGTTAGGTCTTCTCCAAAATCTGCACTAGTCCTGTCTTAGGTTGACGGAAACTTCTGACGGCTTATCAGGACTTTGACGACTTATCAGAAATGTTGTCACACTTTTGCTCCAATTCTCATGTCCTGCCTAAGTATGACGTCATTCCTGATGACCAATCACCATTATGATGGCCTGTCACAAAATTTCATCACAGCTTCTACTTTAGGCCAATTCTCTATCTACTGATGACGACTAACCTGATAGCTTATCACAGGGCTGATGACTTATCATAAATGTCGTCAGCCACACTTGTCTTCAGATTTTTTCAAATTTCAAATTCTTTGCTTCATTTCATGTTGGTTCTCTATCATATCAGCTTAAACTGCAAAATCAAACATAAACTAATCAAAAATAACTAAAGTTGCTCAAGACCTTGCTATTATTTAGAGTTAAAATCCTCAAATGTGTTAGCATATGCTCACACATCATAAAGTAATTGTCATCTACACTCAATTATTAAGACTCATGTCACCTACACCTCATTTTCAAAATTTTTAGTCACCTACAGCTCAAACCCCCAGGTTACAAATTATTTTACCAGATTATTTAAAAGTAATTATTTAAGAGATTTATGTGTCGTTATATTACGTGTACTCATCAGAAAATAATAACTCACCAAGAATCTTATATTTTTCTAAGAAATTCATCACAAATTAGTGATTTTATAGAAGTACCCTTTCCCACAAACCTTCATTTAAAATCTTAAATTTGAAACAACAAACTGTCATAGCATTAATTACTATCCAAGGCAAAATAAATTTGAGAAAATTACATTCATATTCACTTACCCAACTATCAAACCCCAACAACTATATAAACTCCACAATTAAAGTAAGAAGGTGACAATAATTTTTTTACCATTCAAACTTCAATGCTTCTTCTTTATTAAAAAAAGTATAAAATAAAGCTCCTGTTATAAAATATAAAGTAAGAACAACAAGAATAAATAGAGAGAGAAAAGGAGAGAGACTTGTTTATTTATCTTGAGGATGAGAGATCAGAAGATTGATCCTTGGGGATGATTTACAATGAAGGAAGCCCTTCTAATTATAGGGGAAATTTACTCCTAGTATCTAACTAAAAGATAGATACTTCAAATCTTGATAGATATCAACTATATCTTGTAGATCTTATTAGATCTTGGTAGATCTTATCTATATAGACATTCACTATAATGTAAATACATTTATAACACTCCCTCCTTGAATGTCTAATTGATAGATAATGTTCCTCATTAAAACATTACTAGAAAAAACCCAGTGGAAAAAAAAATATAGTGAAGGAAAAAAAGTACACATCTCTAATAATATGTATTTTGGCTGCCTCATTAAAAACCTTACAAGAAAAACCTAGTAGGACAAAATCTCATAAGGAAAAAAGAGTACAACGTGTATTAACTCCCCCTAATGAGAACATACTTGAACCTATGCATCTCGATCTTGTGCACCATTTTCTTGAAAGTTGCAAATGGAGGAGACTTTGTGAATAAATCAGCCACATTGTCACTTGAATAAATCTGTTGCACGTTAATATGATCATTCTTTTGTTATTCATGTATGTAGAAAAAATTTGATGAAGTATAATTCGTTCTATCTCCTTTTATGGATCCTCCATTAAGATGTGTTATACATGCTGCATTATCTCTGTATATAATTGTGGGTACATTGTTGCATTTCAAACCAATTTTTATTGAATGAGATGTATCATGGACCATTCTTGGCTTGCTTCCTGAATAGCTATTATCTCAGCATAGTTCGATGAAGTGGCTACGATAAACTGCTTTGTATATCTCCAACATATGGCAATACCACCACATATGAACACATAGCCTATTTGAGACCAAACTTTATGTGGTTCAGATAAGTATCCAACATTAGCATGACCAATAAGATCGGAAATGCAATCTTTAGAATAATATAAGCCTATATCGTTAGTCTCTTTAGGTACCATATATGTATTTAATCTTATTTGGATGTCTCTTAGAGGGAGCAGAACTATACCTTGCTAACAAATTAACCGGAAAGATTATAGGCCTTGTAGTATTTGCAAGATACAAAAGTGCACCAATTGCCCTAAGATATGATATTTCATAACCAATCCAAATTGTTATATTTCTCATTTCAGCAAATAATCTATTGCTTTTGAAAACTCTCCAAGAGTTTCAATAAATTTACATGATATAAGGATTATAAATAAGTTTCCCAGAAACTTTTATATGCTTCAAACATTTTGAATCTGTAAACACGTTTTCATGTAAATTTGTCAAGTGACAATATTCAACATTATGAGTGACATCTGTAAGTGTCTGGACTACAAATCAAATAAGTTTTATGTTTACCAAGATGCATCCTTTCATGTCACTTGATAAATATTCTACGTCACCATGCTTAAATAAACGTAGAATTCAGATCCTCGTAATATTTTCATAATATTTTTCCAATATTGTATTAAAGAGATTGAAGATATGATTTCGTATCTATTCACAGTGTAACATAATATTTTGAGATCTCATCACTTTATTAATTTCTGGTACCAGAACCTCTCATAAGGTTTCATGAAGTGTTATGTCGTAGGCTCTTCAAGAGCATATTGCCTTCTTATTATGATAGTTTGCTCCTTATTCTTTTCAAGGATTATTTTACTTGGAACCGATTGATCTACCACGCTTCACGCATATATAGACTTTGTCCTTCATGGACACAAAATAGGAGCACTTGCAGCTTAAATATGAGATGCTTTCTGTATTTGACTTGAATTATCTTTTGAATGAGGATCCAATGATAATTCCTCACATATTTCTTACGTGTTTCTTAGATGCTTATAATCTCCCCTTATATTAGGAAAACAAACATACATCCTCCATCTTAATTGAGGAATCCATCTTTGCACATCATAGTATATTCATTAATCTTATACCGCACATCAAAACTATTAGATGAAATAGTTGGATCCTCACTCCGAACCAATTAAGAGGAAAGAAATAATCATAATTTATTGGTCTAATGCATACAAGTGCTATTTTATGTAACATATCATATTTCAGACCAACACATGAAGCTTTGTTCTCATTAGCAATGGCTTAACTATTTATCGAAGGCATTCAATGCCAAACCATTATCATCAAGATTAATTTTCTTGATTACACAATCCAAAAGTTATGCTCTTAACTCAATTTTATTGAGCAAACAACTTTATGAATGTCAAACTGCAGGTTGACAATAAATGTATGATCATCTTATTGATGTATCTTTTCAATATATCACATGATAGGTGAACGGGTCCTTATTCACCTTTTATGCTTTTCATAATTTAAGGGATCCAATCCCAAAATTAGTTGATCCAACCAACTTATCATGAGAATAAGCGACATAAAAAATTCTTGAAAAATCTTCTAGTTCTTCAATACATGTCTAATACTCAATATGCACATCTTTGAAATGTCACAATTGCTCATATCAATTTATGAACTTTTGTTCTAGCAAAATCCAAGTTTACCATGACATGTACCTTTTACTTTAGTAAATTTCATATTTACTATTACATGAATAAATTTCAGATTTACTACTTTAGAAGTAGATTTCAAAATAACTCTTCTCAGTTATTCCTATTCTTTTGGAGGTGAGTTGTGATACCATCATTCCCAGAATGGAATATAATCATGCCTTAAGCGTATCAAATTATGATAGCTAGTACAAAAGCAACTTGAGGCATACATATGATTTATTGCTACCATATTCAATTCAAGGAATGGAGCATATTTAATGGGACATGTTTCACCAAATACCCATTATTTTGCCTTAGCCATCATAACATCATCAATATGGTGCATTGAGATTCAAACTCAACGTCTTATCAATATAAAAGTGCCTTAGGCATAAATCGATGGGATTTGAACCCAACATATTATCATCCCTTTTGATAATATTATTCTTGAAGAATAAATTTAAAAAATAAATGGTTCCAAACCAATTATTTTTCCTCAAATCCAACAATAATTATATTATTAGTAGCAAAAGACAAATAACATAAGGAATTACTAACCTTGAAATTACCTTTAAATTTATAATCTCACCTTTGGCAGAGTTTCGTGCTAATAACGTATTATAAAATATAAAGTAAGAACAATAAGAATAAATAGAGAGAAAAGAAGGAAGAGACTTCTTTATTTATCTTGAGGATGAGAGATCATAAGATTGATCCTTGAGATGTTTTACAATGAAGGAAAGCCTTCTATTTATAGGAAAAATTTACTCCTAGTTTCTAACTAAAAGACAGATACTTCAAATTCGAATAGATATCAACTAGATCTTGATAGATCTTATTAGATCTTAATAGATTTTATCTATATATACATTCACTACAATGTAAATACATTTATAACAGCTCTCTTCTTTTTTCAAATCCAAGAAACTTGTCCATTTATACCTTATGGAAACCTCAAAACTCTCTCTTTTAGAGTTGAAAATACTGACAACATTTTTAACTCTCAAATATTTTACAACAATATTGATGATGATGAAATTGTAGAGAATGTGATTGAAGACCTAAAAAAAGAGAGAGAGATTTTTCTTTGAGGGAGGGGAAAAACTAGTTCTATTCTTGAAGCTTCATCATCAATAATAGGGGTAGTAACATATTTGATTTTCAACCATTTAGTGAATCATCATGTGTTATGACGATGATCGATTTGGTGGATCCTTTTGGGAATTCCAAGAAATCAAAGGGAAAAATGGTTGAAGCAAATCAAGGAATTGAAAATAGTTCAATTCTTGAAGTGGGATCATCATCAAAGAGTGATGATAGTAGTAGTAAGGGGTTCGAGTTTGTACCATTGATTGACTCATCTGTTGTAACGATGAATTTAGTGGATCCTTTAGGTGATTCCAAGAAGTCAATGAAAGGAATGGTTGAGTCAAATCACAAAACTAAAACAAGTTCCATTCTTGAAGTGGCATCAACATTAAGGAGTGATAATAATATTAGTAACGGGCTCAAGTATCTATCATTCAATGACTCATTTGTTTTAGCATTGATGAATTCAGTGAATCCTTATGAAGATTTCAAGAAATCGGTGGAAGAGATGTTGGAAGTAAATCAACAAACTAAAGATTGTGAGAAATGTCTTGAAGAATTGTTGATTTGGTACTTGAAATCTAATGGGAAAAACAACCATAGGTACATTTGTTGATGCCTATTTTGATGTATTGAATGGCTGCACTTCTTCAACAAATACTATAAGTTGTAGCCATTCATTCACAATTCCTCCATTCTTTGGTTCTACTCCAGGTGTTTCTGCTAGTCCTCCATTTTTATCTTTGTTAGAAGCTGAGGATGAGATTGTTGATGAGAAGATTCTTTGTGTAATCTCATAGATGAGATTTAGATAGGATAGGATATTTGCATATTTTACTTCTAAATTTTGAAAGGTCAAGATAATATTAATGGGAGAAATGATAAGTTTTTTATCTTTATATGTTTGAAAGACAATAGAGTAAAGAAAATACATGTTGCTTTTTCTTGTTTGAAAATTCTAAATAGTTCGAACCTTATATATTTTTCGTGAATCTATTGCTAATTTGCTACTTTTAAATGAGACTAGTTTAACCGCACGTGCCTTGCACGTGTAACGTTTGATTTTTTAAAATTAAATAATTTTATCTATATTTTTAATGAAATGCACAAGTTTAAATCACTTTTAAAAGATTTTTCACACTTTAATATAATAATATAAACATAAACATTTATTTTAATGTAAGAACATATGTATTTTATATTATCACTTTTGTTTTTGTGATCCAATACCTCTTTCCCTTGCTGACAAAGGCTATTTAATTTGAATCACATTTGCGGTATAATTATTTTTCTATATTTAAAATCTTTTCTTGTATTTGAAGTCACGTCTTTACCAAATCATTGATTACATTCTCATTACATACTTGAAACTTTTTAAAATTTGGTACTTCTTAAATTTTTCTTCTTCTAATACTTTTATATTTATTTCTAAAATTTTCAAATCTTCTTAAAATAAAATTTAATCTATTTAGAATTCTTAAACTAATGAAAAAATATTAGTCGTCATTAATTCTAATGATTTCTAATAAGGAAAGGTTTTATCATAAATATATTTAAGTAATTTTTAACTCTTAAATATTAAAAAAAAAAAAGTAAAAAGATGATTTTGTAATATAACAAAGACTTTTAATAAAGGACAAAAAATTCAAACAACATTTCATCACAATCCAACAACAATGTAAATTGGGGGGCTTTGATTAATTTGGACTCCAAATTTTTGACAGACTATGGAAATTAACTCCAAAAATGAGAAACAAGAGTAGCAGCCATATAAAATCGAAGAAAATTCAAATTTTTGTTTTGATTTGAAAGAGGGAAATTGAGGCCTTCATTTTAAGTCAATTCATAATTAATTTTATTTTGGCCCTCTATAAATATAACATTCTTTCTCTTATTTATAAGAGGGAGGTGAGCAGCTGAAACAGGAAGGAGGTCGACATACCTGCTTCAGCTGCTTTAACTGTAATTTTACTATATCACTCCTAATTAATTATTGTAAGTTATTTATGTATTAAAAAATTTAATAATATTAAATAAAAAATTTAAAATAGACATTTATGACATATCTACTTCAGCTGCTTCAATCATAATTTTACTATATCACCCCTAATTAATTGTTGTATTCCTAATTAATTATTATAAGTCATTTACGTATCACAAAATTAATAATATTTTATTAGAAAAAAGGTAAAATAAACATTTATGACCATTTCAGCTATTGCAATCATAATTTTACCATATTAGCAAAGCAAGCATGAAGTCCACATACTTGCTTCAATTGCTTTAACTGTAAATTTACTATATCACCCCTATTAATTATTATAAGTCATTTATGTATTAGAAAATTAATAATATTTAATAAAAAATTAAAATAGACATTTATTACATGTTTGCTTCAGCTTCTTCAATCGTAATTTTACTATATCATCCCTAATTAATTATTATATTTTTAATTAAATATTATAAGTCATTTACATATTAAAAAAATTAATAATATTTAATTAGAAAAAAGTAAAATAGACATTTGTGATTGTTTCAATCGTAATTTTACTATACCATCGTTAATTAATTATTATACAAGTATATTTTATAGTAATTTTGCTATCTCGCTTCTAATTACTTATTACAAGTCACTTAAGACGTGTGCATCATTTCTTTCATCGTGACTTTACTATATCACCCCTAATTAATTATTATGATCGTTTAAGTATTGAAAAATTGACAATATATCATAAAAAAGATAAAAGAGACATAAAATGATATGTCAATATAAACAATTTGATTGACTATCAAAATTATATTAGTGCACATAAATTGGGATGGGACAGAGCATGACATAAAATAATGTATATTATTTAAAAATAAAATAAAAAGAATTATAAATCACAGTAATTAAGAACTTATATAAAAGTATCTATGTAAAGAAAATTGATTGACTGTTGAAATTTTATTCGTGCCACATAAATCGAGATAGGGAGAATATTCATATATTATTGAAAAATAATGTAAAAGACATTATAAATTGCATAATTAACAACTTAAGAAATTTAAAAAATATAACATATTAGACTGAATCTCAAAATTATACTAGCATCATTTAAAGTGAAACAAAAAAAAACAACCTAGTATATTCCCACAAAGTGGGGTCTGGGGAGGGTAGAGTGTACGCAGTCTATAACACTACCCCTAAAGAGGTAGAGAGGCTATTTTCGATAGACCCCCGACTCAAGATACAAGGCAGTATACAAAAAGATCAGAAGCATAGAACCTGATACAATAACATAGGTACGACATCCACAAAATATTGTACATTGCCAAACAAAAGACACCAGTGTCCACCTAATTACTGACTACGACTCATCCACACCCTTTGCCCTTTATCCTAATGTTTTTCCTCCATATCTTCCTATCCAGGTTCATGTCCTCAGTCAACTGTAATTGCTCCATGTCATATTTAATCACTTCTCTCTAGTATTTCTTCAGTCTACCCCTACCTAACTTGAAACCTTCCAAGGCCAACCTCTCCCACCTACGAACTGGGGCAACCATACCTCTCCTCATCACATGACCAAATCATCCCAACCTCACTTTCCGCATTTTATCCTCTATAGAAACCGCTCCTACCTTCTCTCGAATAATTTTATTCCTAACTCTGTTAGCCTTTGTGAAACCACACATCCAACGCAATATCCTCATTTCCACCACTTTCAACTTCTGGATATGAGAATTCTTAACCGGCCAACACTTCGCTCCATACAACATAGCAGGCCGGATTGTAATTCTATAGAATTTGCCTTTTAGCTTGGGGGCACCTTCTTATCGTATAAAATTCCTGAAGCTAGCCTTCATTTCATCCAATCATCCTCAATACATTGAGAGACATCCTCATCTATCTCTCTACTCCCCTGAATCACAGACCCGAGACACTTAAAACTATCCCTCTTACAAATCGCCTGAGAATCCAACTTCACTACCATCTCCTCCTCACGCCTCGAGTCACTAAACTTTCATTCTAAGTACTCCGTCTTGCTCTTGCTCAACCAGAAACCTTTGGACTCTAGGGTTTGTATCCAAACCTCCAGCTTATCATTAACCCCTTATCGCGACTCATCAATCAAAACTATATCATCTGCGAAAAGCATACACCAAGGCACCTCGCCTTGTATATTCTGCGTCAACACATCCATTAGCAAACTGAATAAAAACGAACTAAGAGTTGATCCCTGGTGCAACCCTGTCAAGACTGGAAAATGCTCAGAATCTCCTCTCACTGTCCTTACCCGAGTTTTCGCCCCCTTATATATGTCCTTAATCTCTCTGATGTACGCTACTGATACCCCTCTTGCCACTAATCATGCAACACCCCGTATTCAAGTACGTGTATTGGCGTATTCAAGTACGTGCATTGGTCTTATTTATATGGAATTATTTTATTTTATTTATACCAAAATTTGCCCGTCCATGGTTCCATGCGAAGGTTATTGAATAAGCTTTCCAATGATATAAAGATTTACAAAAACGGATAGGTTTTGAATATAATCGAGCACGTTCGAAACTATAAAATGGTGGCCGGGATATTTGGGAATAGTAAATATGCAGGAAAATTTCCTGCATACAAACTACTGAGGCCAGCCGAATTTTTGGGTCAACTTCAAACGATCATAACTCCCTTAATATAATGAACTGGGAGAGCTTCGACCTATGAAAAGAAAGATCTTTGAGTATTCTTTCCAATTAAATTGGTTTCATCCAAATCCAACGTCTGAGTAAGGAGTTATACTCGTTTTACTTCAGCCTACCAAAACAGATTTTTAGGGTCAACTTCAAACGACCATAACTCCTTGTACAGGACGAACTGGTTGGCCTACTTTATATGAAATGAAATCTCTTTGAATTATCCTTCCAACGATACCAATTTCACCCAAATCCGATATCGGAGCAAAGAGTTATAGTCGATCTACTTTAGCTTATCAAAACAGTCCACCAAAGGACAGATTTAACATTATTTAAATTTTAAAGGCATTTTGGTCATTTTCTATTATATTATGGACGGGAATATGTGTATATATACATGTATATGAGTTCAAAAACTCATTTTCATCATCAATCATTGAGAAAGAACAAACCCTAGCCAAATTTGACCTTTAAATTACTTTTGATTAAACTGTAGAAATTCCAAAGTAATCTGATAACTGCCTTTGTCATCTCGAGAGCTTCAAACGGCACCTATTATTTGTGCAAATAGGATTGAATAATCAAGAGGTGAATTCTAAGGTATGAATATTGTTTGCCTTTGTTCTTTTTCCATATGTATATGTGTGATAGAGGATTATATGCATTGGTTGTTATTGAAAGGTGATGGAAATAGGGTTATGGACTATTTTACATGGTTTGGTTGGATTGAATTGTGGAAGGTGGATATGGTAATTAAGTTATGGAAGGTGGATATGGTAATTGAGTTATGGAAGGTGGATATGGTGATATACTATTAAATTGATGATTATTTATGTCTATGGCTCAATTTGATTTAATGGATTGGTTGGAAGGATAAATGAATCCAAACTTGATATTGGAGGATGTTGTATGAATATGCATGGCATGTGAATGTAATCGGAGTATAAAGGGGTTAAAGTGACACCCTTTATGGTGTAATTAAGGCTTACTACTCAACCACTAGTTTGGTGAATTCAAATAATTGAATTGTGACATTTGGTTGCTAATACTAGATTGCTATATATGTTCATTGTAGATAAGTAATACGAAAAGACGGGAAGTCCATTTGGGACTAGTAATGAAGGTTGACAGTCAGGTATGTAAAGCATACTCTATACCATATCTTTGGCATGAAAGTGAATAGTTGTTCTATTAAGAAAGTTTCCAAAGTTATTCAATAACGTGTGATCCATAATGGTTTTGTATGATGTCGAACGTTACCAATGAACTTGTTTCCACCCTACAAGATGTCAAGACATTCCAATACTTACTTGTTTTCCAAATCTTACATGTTTATTGCACTAATGAATGTCAGAAGGTATCCGGTTACTCAAACAAGATCCATGTGCTATTAATGACTCCAAAACATTTCATTGATATACCAATAAGTTCCTACTTCATTGTTATGGCATTGATGACTCCAAAACACTTCATTGATGTGCCAATGAGTTCTTACTTCATTGTTATTACATTGATGGTCTATTTATATGTTTCTTATTGATGTATCATTGTTTCAAAGTATCAAAAATACGGTGGCGACTGAAATAACAATGTCAAAGATTAATTGAACTAAGTGATGGAAGTTCTCTTTTATCGGGTGGTATCCCAGGGGCATAATCCTATCATGGGTCGATCCCTATTTATGTGTTTATGGGTGGTATCCCAGGGGCATAAGCCTATCATAGGTCGATCCCAGTTGATATGTACTGGAGGCAGCCTAATGGTCACAGTACAATAATGATTACAAGGATGATAAGAACGAAGGTAAAGTGATTGAATAAATACAATGTACAGGTTGTCACAAGTTCTAGTAAGTGTGGTCCACCCCTATTATGATTTATTCACTTATTTCTGATTTCTATTGAGCTCCCATATCATATGTAATTATCTACAGCTTTACATACTCAATACATATTTTGTACTGACGTCCCCCACGAGGAACCTACATTTCATACTGCAGGCACAGGTACCTCAGCTCATACACCGCACAAGTAGGAGCTAGGATATGCAGCTGCTTTTGGTGAGCTCCAGTTTGCTTTGGGGCTTTCCGTGTCATATCCAGTCACTTTTGGTATTGTATAGAAGTTAGTTATATGGCGGGGTGTGTCCCGACCTTTGTTAAACTTTGTGTATTGTCTAGAGGCTTTATAGACCTAATATACAGTGAAGGTGGTATTTTGCTAATAGAAGTGATGGCTTAAACGACCAAGTATTGTATATACATATGTTTGTGTGCTCGATCTTATACAGGTAATTATTTTGCTTTTATATGCGACATGATGCTGTCCGAATTTCGGGTTGTCATAAAGGTATGCATGGGAAGTATAAGGTTATGAGCTGGTTCTCCCGGGCCTCCTCGGTTATGGGTGCTAGTCCGCCCCAATAGAATTTGAGGTGTGACAAAAGTGGTATCAGAGAAGTTTGTCCTAGTGAGTCTACAAAGTCGTGTCTACGTAGAGTCTTGTTTATCGGTGTGTCGTGCACCGCATCTATAAACAGGAGGCTATGGACATTTAGTAATTGTTTCTTTTCTTCATGTCTTAGATCGTGCGATAGAGCCTATATTGTATATAAAGTCATAGTTGACCACTGAATCCATTTGTTTCTCTTATTATAGTAATGATGTCGGTTACCTGAAGCAAGAATATCGGCAAGCAAGTAGATGTGGCTGCCGAAGAGGGGAATAGTAAGTCACCCACTATACCAGCTAATCAAAGTAAGGCTCCAGCTGAGCATGCATCAGAAACTTCTTCCACTCTGGAAGAAATAAGGAGGAGGATAACTATATCCCCAAAGCCACCTATTAATGTTGCTGTTCAAGATCTTAGAAATGCAGTGCAACTTTTGACTTGTATAGTTGCTGGGCAAGCTCAAGGGCAAGTCATTCCTACCAAGGGTCCTAGTGGTACAGATAGGGCGGCTAGCCTTCGAACACAGGATTTTCTTAAGATGGATCCTCTCACTTTTACTGGATCAGATCTTAACGAGGACCCACAGGATTTTATTGATCAAATTCAAAGGGCCTTAGATGTTATGCATGTAACGGGTAGAGAGACAGTGGAGTTAGCAGCGTATCAATTCAAAGGGGAGGCTATATATTGGTATGAGGACTAGAAACGATCTAGGGGTATTGATGCACCCCCAGCTACTTGAAAATAGTTCAAAGAGGTATTTCTTGATCATTATCTTCCATTCGAGATTCGTCAGGCCCGTGCAGATCAGTTTTTAAATCTTTGTTAGGGGAATATGAGCGTGAGAGAGTACAGTCTCCGATTTAATTCCTTGTTGAGATATGCTCCTAATGTTGTTGCTACTATGGATGATAAAGTTCATCAATATGTGGATAGGCTGGATCCATATCTGGTTAGAGATTGTACTATTGCCTCTTTGAACAAAGATATAGATATAGCGAGGATCTAAGATTTTGTACAAAACATAGAAGATCAGAGGCAGAGGAGAAGAACACAGGAATTAGAAAGAGGATATTCCAAGAGGGCCAGATCTATAAGGCAGTTCATGGCATCCCAAGGAGGGTTCAGACCACAGTTTTCTACTAGACCACCTAGGCCATTAATTTCTTATTCTACAGCTAGTGCCTCACCACAGTTCCAAGGGTCCAGAGAAAATCAATTTGGGCACAGAAGTGAGAGTCAGAGTTTACAAACTATGGGGTACCAAGGGCAAAGGAATATGACTCAATCGAGACCTCCTCGAGAGCCATGCAATAAATGTGGAAGGTATCATTTGGGCGTATGTCAGCTGGGGACCAATGTTTTCTTTTAGTGCGGTATGTCGGGGCATATGATAAGAGAATGCCCACGAAGGGGCATAGGGGGTATGGCATGACCTACGGGGTCATTTGTTGCATCATCATGATCGATTCCTTATTTAGGAAAGAGTGCACAACCAATGGGTCGTGTTAGAGGTGATAGAGGAGCCACGAGTTCTAGTGGGGCTCAAAATCGTATGTATGCTCTAGCGGATCGACAGAGTTTAGAGGCTTCCCCAGATGTGGTTATGGGTGCGTTGTCTATCTTTTCATTCGATGTATATGCCTTAATTAATCCTGATTCTACATTATCTTATGTTATTCCATTGGTTGCTGGAAAGTTCGAAAGAATACCCGAACTGTTAGTTAAGCCATTTGAAGTGTCCACACCGGTCGGGGAATCTATTATAGCTAGAAGGGTTTACCAAAATTGCATAGTAACTGTTTATGGTCGTGATACGATGGCTGATCTTGTGGAGTTATAAATGGTAGATTTTGATGTTATAATGGGTATGGACTGGTTGGCATCTTGTTATGCCACAATTGATTGCTGCACGAAAAAGGTATATTTCCATTTTCCAAATGAATTAGTCCTTGAATGGAAAGGTGAAATTGGTGTGCCAAGAGGTAGATTTATTTCTTATTTTAAGGAAAGAAGAATGATTTCCAAGGGATACATATATCATTTAGTTAGAGTAAGGGATACAGAAGTGGAGCCACCAACTCTTCATGTTGTTCTGGTGGTAGATGAATTTTCTGATGTATTTCTTGAAGATCTTCCAGGTTTACCTCCTGAATGAGAAGTAGAGTTTGGTATTGATGTAATATCAGGCACCCAACCAATCTCCATTCCTCCGTATAGAATGGCCCCAGCAGAATTACGAGAATTAAAAGAGCAATTGAAAGATTTGCTAGAGAAGGGATTCATAAGGCCTAGTATGTCCCCCTGGGGAGCACCAGTGTTATTTGTGCACAAAATGGATGGCTCGTTGAGGATGTGTATTGATTATCAGCAATTGAATAAGGTGACTATTAAGAATAAATATCCTCTCCTAAGAATTGATGATTTATTTGATCAGTTACAGGGCGCCAAGTGCTTTTCTAAGATTGATTTGAGGTCAGGTTACCACCAAGTGAGGGTCAAAGAGAAAGATATACCCAAGACAGCTTTTCGAACACGGTATGGTCATTATGAGTTTCTAGTTATGTCATTTGAGCTAACAAATGCACCTGTGGCTTTTATGGATTGGATGAATAGGGTGTTTAAGCCATTCCTGGATGTATTTGTGATAGTTTTATAGATGATATTCTAGTTTATTCTAAATCAGAAGAGGACCATGCCAATCACTTATGACAGGTATTGCAGACTCTTCGTGATTGTAATCTTTATGTAAAGTTCTCTAAATGTGTGTTTTGGTTAAAGTCGGTGGCATTTTTGGGTCATATTATATCTAGTGAAGGGATAAAGGTTGATGCTCAAAAGATAGAAGCTGTGAAGAACTGGCCAAGGCCCACAACGCCTACAGAGATTCATAGTTTTCTTGGGTTGGCCGATTATTATAGAAGTTTTGTTGAAGGCTTTTCTTCCATTTCAGCACCCTTAACCAATCTAACCCATAAAGCATCCAAATTCCAATGGAATGATGCCTGTGAGAAGAGTTTTCAAGATTTAAAGAACAAGTTAATTTCTACACCCGTGTTGGTACTTCCAGAAGGCACCGAAGGGTATACTGTATTATGATGCTTCCAGAATTGGTTTAGGATGTGTATTGATGCAGCATGGTAAGGTAATAGCATATGCTTCTAGACAATTACAGCCACATAAGAAAAATTATCCTACACACGATTTTGAGCTGGCAACAGTTATTTTTGCTTTAAATATATGGAGCCACTACTTATATGGGGTTCATGTTGATATATAGACTGACCATAAGAGCTTGCAATATATTTTTAATCAGAAGGATCTAAATTTAAGGCAGCGGAGATGGCTTGAACTATTAAAGGACTACGATGTTGATATCTTGTACCATCCAGGGAAAACAAATGTGGTAGCTGATGCGTTAAGTCGTAAGGATATGATGGCGCCTATAGAAAGGCAAGGGATGATTAAAGATCTTCACCAGTTAGCTAGTTTGGGAGTTCGCCTTCTTGAAACTCCAAATAAAGAGCTTATCGTACATAATGCTGTGGAATCTTCATTAGTAGCTAAAGTGAAAGAGAAGCAATATGCAGATCCTATTTTATTACAGCTTAAGGAGAACATTCAGAGTGGTGCGACCAAGGCATTTGAGCTTATGCAAGAAGGAGTACTTCAGTGTCAAAACCGATTGTGTGTGCCGGATGTAGATGGGCTAAGAAAGAAGATTATGACGGAGGCACATTATTCAAGGTATTCCATTTATCCAGGATCAACCAAAATGTATCAAGAGTTGAAAGATATGTATTGGTGGAATGACATGAAGAAGAGCATTGCAGAATTTATAGCTGAATGTCCAAATTGTCAAAGAGTTAAAGTTGAGCACCAAAAACCCGGAGGTTATATGCAATGCATTGATCTTCTAAGCTGGAAGTGGGACATGATCAACATGGATTTCATTATTGGTTTGCCTCATACATCCTGGAGGTTTGATTCTATATGGGTGATTGTTGATAGGCTTACCAAATCCGCACATTTCCTACTAGTTAGGGCCACTTACACAGTTGAAGAGTATGCGAAGCTGTACATTAAAGAGATAGTCCGATTACATGGAGTGCCAATCTCTATTATATCAGATCGGGAAACCCAATTTACCGCAAACTTTTGGAAGTCTTTTCAGAGGTATTTGGGAACACAAGTGAAGTTGAGTATAGCTTTTCACCCTCAAATAGATGGACAAGCAGAACGTACAATCCAAACACTTGAAGATATGCTACGAGCTTGTGTAATAGATTTTAAGGGCAACTGGGATGATCATTTACCTCTTATTGAGTTTGCCTACAATAATAGCTATCATTCAAGTATCAAAATGGCACCATATGAAGATTTATATAGAAGGAAGTGTAGATCACCAATAGGATGGTTCGAAGTGGGTGAAACTCTTTTGTTCGAACCGGATCTTGTTTATCAAGCCATAAAGAAGGTTAAAGTAATTTAGCAACGACTGAAAATAGCCCAAAGTCGACACAAGTCATATGCGGATAGTATAAGGAGAGGGCTAGAGTTTTCTATAGGTGATTGGGTATTTTTGAAGGTATCACCAATGAAAGGGGTAATGAGATTTGGCAAGAAAGGAAAGTTGAGTCCACGTTATATAGGCTCGTATAAGATTACTCGAAGGTTTGGACAAGTTGCATATGAATTAGAGCTACCCCAAGAGCTTTCATCAGTACATCCGGTATTTCATGTGTCAATGCTTCGAAAGTGCATTAGAGATCCATCATATATCACTTCTGCTGAGGATGTGCAAGTTGCGGAAGATCTTACCTATGAGGAAGTGCCTATTGCTATTCTAGATCGCCAAGTTAAGAAGATGAGAAATAAAGAGATAGCATCTGTCAAAGTACGTTGGAGAAATCATCAAAGGGAAGAGATTACATAGGAAGCTGGGGAAGCAATGAAATCTAAGTACCCTCATTTGTTCAAAGATGAAGATGAAGTTCAAGAAACGGAGTTAGAACATTAACAAGTAAGTTTTTTTTTAATATGCATAGTATTTATGTGATCATGTGAATATTAATGATGGATGTGAACTTGTTTCGGTTGAATAACTACACTAACATTCGAGGACGAATGTCCTAAAGGGGGGAAGTATGTAACACCCCGTATTCAAGTATGTGTATTGGCGTATTCAAGTACGTGCATTGGTCTTATTTATATGGAATTAATTTTTTTTATTTTATTTTATTTATTCCGAAATTTGCCCATCGATGTTCCATGCGAAGGTTGTTGAATAAGCTTTCCAACGATATAAAGATTTACAAAAACGGATACGTTTCGAATATAATTGAGCACGTCAAAACTATAAAACGGTGACCAGGATATTTGGGAATAGTAAATGTGCAAGAAAATTTCCTGCACACAAACTACTGAGGCCAGCCGAATTTTTGGGTCAACTTTGAACGATCATAACTTCCTTAATATAATGAACTGGGAGAGTTCAACGTATGAAAAGAAATATCTTTGAGTCTTATTTCCAATGCAATTGGTTTCATCCAAATCCAACATCTGAGTAAGGAGTTCTACTCGTTTTACTTCATCCTATCAAAACAGATTTTTAGGGTCAACTTCAAACGACCATAACTCCTTGTACAGGACGAACTGGTTGGCCTACTTTATGTGAAATGAAATCCCTTTTAATTATCAAATTATCCTTCCAATGATACCAATTTCACCCAAAGCCGATATCGGAGCAAAGAGTTATGGTCGATCTACTTTAGCTTATCAAAACAGTCCACCAAAGGACAGATTTGACATTATTTAAATTTTAAAGGCATTTTGGTCATTTCCTATTATATTATGGACGGGAATATGTGTATATATACATGTATATGAGTTCAAAAACTCATTTTCATCATCAATCATTGAGAAAGAACAAACCCTAGCCAAATTTGACCTTTAAATTACTTTTGATTCAATCGTAGGAATTCCAAAGTAATCTGATAACTGCGTTTGTCATCTTGAGAGCTTCGAACGGCACCTATTATTTGTGCAAATAGGATTGCATAATCAAGAGGTGAATTATAAGGTATGAATATTGTTTGCCTTTGTTCTTTTCCATATGTATATGTGTGATAGAGGATTATATGTATTGGTTGTTATTGAAAGGTGATGGAAATAGAGTTATGGACTATTTTGCATGGTTTGGTTGTATTGAATTGTGGAAGGTGGATATGGTAATTGAGTTATGGAAGGTGGATATGGTAATTGTGTTATGGAATGTGGATATGGTGATATACTATTGAATTGATGATTATTTATGTCTATGGCTCAATTTGGTTTAATGGATTGGTTGGAAGGATAAATGAATCCAAACTTGATATTGGAGGATGTTGTATGAATATGCATGGCATGTGAATATAATTGGAGTATAAGAGGGTTAAATTGACACCCTTTATGGTGTAATTAAGGCTTACTACTCAACCACTAGTTTGGTGAATTCAAATAATTGAATTGTGTCGTTTGGTTGCTAATACTAGATTGCTATATATGTTCATTGTAGATAAGTAATTCAAAAAGACGGGAAGTCCATTTGAAACTAGTATTAAAGGTTGACAGTCAGGTATGTAAAGCATATTCTATACCATATCTTTGGCATAAAAGTGAACAATTGTTCTATTAAGAAAGTTTCCAAAGTTATTCAATAACATGTGATCCATAATGGTTTTGTATGATGTCCTACGTTACCAATGAACTTGTTTCCACCCTACAAGATGTCAAGACATTCCAATACTTACTTGTTTTCCAAATCTTACATGTTTATTGCACTAATGAATATCAGAAGGTATCCGGTTACTCAAACAAGATCCATGTGCTATTAATGACTCCAAAACGTTTCATTGATATACCAATAAGTTCCTACTTCATTGTTATGGCATTGATGACTCCAAAACACTTCATTGATGTGCCAATGAGTTCTTACTTCATTGTTATTGCATTGATGGTCTATTTATATGTTTCTTATTGATGTATCATTGTTTCAAAGTATCAAAAATGTGTTGGCGACCGAAATAACAATGTCAAAGATTAATTGAACTAAGTGATGGAAGTTCTCTCTTATCGGGTGGTATCCCAGGGGCATAAGCCTATCATGAGTCAACCTCTATTTATGTGTTTATGGGTGGTATCCCAGGGGCATAAGGCTATCATGGGTCGATCCCAGTTGATATGTACTGGAGGCAGCCTAATGGTCACAGTACAATACAGTAATGATTACAAAGATGATAAGTACGAAGGTAAAGTGATTGAATAAATACAATGTACAGGTTGTCACAAGTTATAGTAAGTGTGGTCCACTCCTATTACTATTTATTCACTTATTTCTGATTTCTATTGAGCTCCTATATCATATGTGATTATCTACAGCTTTATATACTCAATACATATTTTGTACTAACGTCCCCTACGGGGGAACTGCATTTCATGCTGCAGGCACAGGTACCCCAGCTCATACACCGTACAAGTAGGAGCCAGGATATCCAGCTGGCTTTTGTGAGCTCCAGTTTGCTTTGGGGCTTTCCGTGTCATGTCCAGTCACTTTTGGTATTGTATAGATGTTAGTTATATGGCGGGGTTTGTCCCGACCTTAGTTAAACTCTGTGTATTGTCTAGAGGCTTTGTAGACATAATGTACAGTCAAGGTGGTGTTTTGTTAATAGACGTGATGGCTCCAACGACCAAGTATTGTATATACATATATATGTGTGCTCGAGCTTATATAGGTGATTATTTTGCTTTTATATGCGACATGATGCTGTCCGAATTTCGGGTTGTCATAGAGGTATGCATGGGAAGTTTAAAGTTATGAGTTGGTTCTCCCGGGCCTCCTCGGTTACAGGTGCCAGTCCGCCCCAATAGGATTTGAGGCGTGACAAAGCATCTCCAAAGACCCTCCCTAGGGACCTTTTTATACGCCTTTTCCAAGTCAATAAACACCATGTGAAGATCCCTCCTCCTCTCTCTATACTGCTCTACCAGTCTCCGCACAAAGTGAAAGTGAAACAAAAGAAAAAAATATTATAAATCATAGTAATTAAAAATATAAATTATTTTAATAATTTAAATTGAGATAAAAAATAACATATATTGGGCCCATGTTGGCACGGACCATCGATATCTAGTATATTTCATAAATGTAAGTAAGACTAATGTCAAGTTAGATATACTTTTGTATTCATTTATCATACCTGCTTTTAAAAAAAATATTCTTTTTAGTCAAACATGTCTTTTTTAAAATTTGTTTAGTCATATACCAATATATTTAACACGTGATATCAGATTCACATTATTTTACCAGATTATTTAGAAGTAATTATTTAAGGGGTTTATGTGTCAATACATTACATCTACTTATCAGAAAAGAAAACTCTGCAAAAATCTCATATTTTTCTAGATCGTTCGTCAAAAATTAGCACTTTTGTAGGAGTATTAGAACTACACTTCCCTACAATTTTATTTTATATTTATCCCTCCATAAGTGTAACATTTATACTATATTTAAAGTGCGACAGGTTTTAGAAATATTGTTTGAATTTTTTGCCCTTCATTAAAAGTATTTGCTTCAGTCAAAATCTCCTTTTTACTATTTTCCTAATATTTAAGTGTTGAATATTAATTAAACATTTATAGTAGAATTTTTTCTTATTAAAAGTGTCACGATCCAATTTTTTAGGTTATGATGATGCCTACTGTAACCCACCTGTAGGTAAGTCAAACCCGTAGTCCGGAACAACTAGTAGCGAACTAGCAAATAGAATACGGAAAGAATGTGAAATAAGTATGACAAAAGTTCAAATACATGAATAAATCCCAAAACCTAATGGTATCAGTACAAAAGCTTCTAATATAATAAGAGTAGAAAAGTGAAATATCAAGGGAAATACACTAATACAACTTATCTTTGAATATAACATAGAGACTAGTCTAATACATAAGAGGGAGTAAAGTAATATTCCGAACGTTAGGAGCTCACTCTGTATCTCCAAACCATGGCTACTCCGCAAAATGCGCACATCAACAGCGATAACCCGTACTATGATCTACAAGCTGCAGAAGTGTAGTATGAGTACAAAATGAATGGTACTCAGTAGGAGACTGCCAACTGAGCTCCTATGATAAAACAGATATATAACATATAAAGAAAATAGAAACGAAACCCAAATGTCCATCAATCATATAACAAAGCCAATGAGATATCAAGGATAGCCTACTCTATTCATGTCCAAAAAACTAATATAATAGGACTAAGTAAGTATCAAGGATGAACTATCCTAATCAAGTCATACTTATGAAACTCAATACTATATCGTATATCCCCCGGTCAATATACGAATAAAGAAAGAAGGATATACTATAATATACAAGGCCAAGGAATGAATATACAATCTAAACAAAAAGAAGGAAGGGATATACGGTAACATCACAGACACATATAGCTAGACACACACACAAACACATACACACACATATATATATATACAAGGTCATCTCGAAGCATAACCTAGATCATCATATCTTCTTTTTAAAGAATCACTATAATCCTATCAGGATTTAACCCTATCATACTCAGGGTTTCTAATTCTATATGTCTAGACATGAAATAATCATGCCTAAAAATGAAATCATAAGATAGAAGAGACCGAAAACATACCTCAAATATTGATACCGAATCAATAACCAATCTGTCATAAACTAGCCATAATAATGATCATAACAATGAAATAACAATATCAATAACAACGCGAGTAACTGGCTATTCCAGACAACTAAATACCTAACCGAGACTATGCGTTCCCCCACCGCTCTAGACTCAAAAGGCTCATTCCACACACAACAACACAAGGCATAATTATCACCTATATCTATACAACAATCCCATACAGACTGATAGATATAGGCGCATGCATACTGGTAATAGGCGATGCGCACGCAAGAATGAATAGAAGGTACATAATCAATATCATAACCATCCTATGGACTCGAATTGGGTATGTATATATCATCATCACAATATCCTCCAAAGTCTTGCCGGGTATTAATATCATTATCACAGTATCATCTGGCTTTGTCGGGTATAAATATCATCATAATAGCATTCTCCGGCCTTGTTGGGTATCGGTATCATAATAACAGTATCCTCCGGCCTTGTCGGGTATCAATATCATCACAATAACATCCTTCAGCCTTGTTGGGTATCAATATCATCATAACCAACAATACATGTGTATAGATATATATAATAGGTGCACAGACTCAAGCCATGGATAAAAGAGTGTAAAAATCCATATGTTTCTTGCTCGAAATGATCTTCGAGACTAAATCGTTGTAAAAATATAGAAAGAGTTGGAATATCTCACGATTGGAGTAATAATAGTGCCAAGTCATGGAATGGAATCTGTCTCGGTCAAATATTTATATAATATTTTAAACCTCTTTTATATGTATAAATATTCCATTTAGTAAGCAATTATTATAGTAAAGAAATCTATTATTACGGTGAAAAGTGGGTTACATCCTTATTTAGGAAAACAGTGTTAAGGTCATATTTTAGCTAGGATAACATCAATACCGATATAATAGTCATAAATACACCGAGTCTATGCATGCCATCACCATTATTTAGTCAATGAAATCATAAGAAACATAAATATATATGTTTCCACATTTTACAATCATATCCTTTACAAGGATAAATACTTTGGGGATATCCAACCAATATCATAACACGATTCTCGGCTCAATAATATATCCATAATAATCACAACATCGTACTCACGGCCTTAGGCCCAATAGTAAAAGACAAGCCCCATAAGGTCTAAAGTAAAGTGTGAGCCCCACGAGGGATAAATTAAATGACAAGCCCCATGAGGGATAAAGTAAATGATAATCCCCATAAAGGTTAAAA
This sequence comes from Capsicum annuum, assembly GCF_002878395.1. Taxonomy (NCBI): domain Eukaryota; kingdom Viridiplantae; phylum Streptophyta; class Magnoliopsida; order Solanales; family Solanaceae; genus Capsicum; species Capsicum annuum. The sequence continues at coordinate 210,168,447 of NC_061120.1, forward strand.
TAAATGACAAGTCCCATGAGGGCTAAAGTAAAGGACAAGCCACACGAGGAATAAAGTAAATGACAAGCCCTACAAGGGTTAAAGTAAATGACAAGCCCCACGAGGGCTAAAGTAAAAGAGAAGTGAGGAAGAGAATACTTTCATAACCCATCATTTGTCGTCAAGGTCAATTTATTCATAGATATATATGAGTTCATATAACATGAATATTATAATACATTATCGGGTTCAACATGGTTAGTAGCATAACTTCTCATGTAGTCAATAAATATGTCTTTTAGAGCCCTTAGTATCATGACTCACAATATTAGCAACAAAAGTGCTTTCTAGCCTAATCACTAGTTTGGTTACAAGGCAAAAGTATAACATTAGTAATGTCATAGTCCAAAGCCTGAAATAGTAGTCTAGTCAATGATTTAAATGATAACATAGTCATGGAATAGCATAAACCATAGCTACACATAACATTAATGATAATGTAGTCAACAATCATATACATCACCTCAAATATTATCACCATAAATCAGTTACCACGTTTAGCCAACATGTTCCTAAGGCCATTCCCTGAACTTTTAACAAGCGTCTAAGGTCTTCAATGAAACTATATAAATCCAAGCTTAAGGTGGTTAAAGATCCCTTTTATAATTCTCAATTTCCATAATTAGGCAAACTATGCCCCAAACTAGGCTAAGGTATCTAGTTCAACTTCTAGATGTCAAGTAAGACATAATCATTCCTAAGATATGAACTTCACCTAGAAACATAGGTATTTAAGCCAACACTACCCAATTATGATTTCAAGATCACTAGAATAGACCAACTAAGGTTAAACATACTAACCATGATTTCAAAACATAAACCACATCCCAAACCTAACACACAATCATAACTATGCTACAAATTAGCTTAACCTAAGAAAAAGGCAATAGGGTTCTAAAAGGGTCATAAACATTCCATCTTACAGGTCTAAAATCATCATCTAATTCTCCAAACACCAATAATAAATACTAAGTTATTTTATTCATAATCAAGCCTAACATTCATATTCACATGCCATACATAATACACATCATCTTTGAAGAAGAGTAGGTAGAAGCCTGCCTCAAAGTCAAACCATAAAATCTTAAATCACTTACCACATGCTCGTCTTCACTTCACGATTCCCAAAATTCCATCATGTTATCAAAAAAAAATCTACTCAGCAATACGAATCTTACGATAACTATATTAAACTATTGTGCTTTGGGTTCAAAAATGACACCAAAAACTTCAAGTGGGTCCCACTTACAGAAAATGCATTTTCAAGGTCAACCCAACACTCACACATCATTAAGAAATCATAAACCTCAAGAAATGGGTGAAAACAAAGCTAATTTTGAGCTAAAATCAAGCCCTAAGTGAATTTGAAGTTTTGGGTCAAGAAATAAGAAATTCATCAATAAAGTGATGAAATCTTAACTTAATTCAGATGATAATCATGAAAATAGATGATAATCAAGCTTTTAAGTCACTCAGATAACTCAATTTTTAGTTATCATACCTATTTAGGGTTTTAGGCTCTCAAAGATGAAGGGAAAATGCCTAAATTCGCGATCTTGGGGTCTATTCATAGACCCCTCCGAAAAAGAGATGTGATAACACCCAAGCTACACCTTCAATCTAAAGATTATGCTATCACTTTCAAATATAGTAACCCAACCAAGGTTGGAATAGAATCCCAAAGGAATACAAGGAATTACGGCTCTCAGCTATTGTAATCAACGAGAAAAACTGGAAAAGTAAATGGGGGTAAATTATAGTATCAATATCGAATAAGAAGCTAGTATCAGCTTTGGTTGTAATTAGTCTTAGGTGAAAACTAGGATTGTGTTCCCCCTGGCTTCTAAACTCCGTAGGCTTAACATGCTTTATTGAACCAACCCGATACCTTGCATGCTGAATGTTACAAGTTATATACCATCAATCGTCTTTTGAACTAGCTAACAGATTTCACCCTTTACCTTTTGAGTCTCAGGATGTCGCCTTATTAAACCTTATCCTAGATCCCAGTTAACTATTACCTTTTGAGCCCTAGTTATTAAATGACAACTAACCATCTTACTTAGATAATACCTAGTGGCGTGGATCAATAATTAAACTTCAAATTCCTATTGTAGTTATTTTTATCTAGTCACTACTCCTCTTTTGGAGTAAGTAGCAATAATCTAGGCGGGATCCTAACATTTTCAACTGCTCAGATATCTATTAAAGTAAAGATAATACAATTCATGAATGGGTATCGACTCAGAACAACATAGAACTTCCCCTACTTCGTCTATCTATTAGGGTTTCCACAATCCTAGCTATGGGTTTTTAGCCGCTCATACTTGTGAAGTAATCAACAATATTCATAATTGAAAACATAAGATGAAATCACAATAATCATAACTGAAAACCCAAAACTTTTACTGAATTAATCAACCAAAATCAATACAAGAGAATTTCAAAACTAAAATCGAATCTCGAAATCAAAATATGTTTGTAAGTATCAAAAGTGCGTAACTTCTTCTAAAAAACATATAAAGTGTATTTATAGTACATGAGGAAACCCTAAAATCAAAGCCCAAATAAAAAAGGACAAAATAGGGTCGGTGGCCACTTACCTGTGTCTACATACATCCTGGCCTTGGATGCATGTGCCACAGACGGCCTGACCCTAGGCGCATGTAGACATGGGTAAGTTCTAGAAAAATTTCCTGCACCTTCTGCTCTCTGGAATTTGGAATTCTGGCACTTACCTTACCCACATGCGGTCCACATGTGTGACATGCGGTTCGGATGTTGACATAAGTAAGTGCCGAAAGTTCTTTTTCAACTCTCACTCTATGGATCTTCAATTTTGGTACTTACCTTAATCTCCTACAGACCACATGTGCTATATGTGGTCCATATGTAGACATAGGTAAGTGTCAGGCCTTCCTATTCTTTCAACCAAGCTTCTAACTTCAAATTTCATCAAATGCTTTGGTCACGTACATCTAAAAAGTGTCACGAATACCCAAAAACTGATTGAGTAAGTATCCAAAAACTCCATTTTTTATCTTTTTATTGAACTTCACATTCAAAACCTAGTTTTCTGCAAAAAATACCCAAAACACATCATATCTAACAAAACAACCTAAGAAACTTGCATACTTTCATTATTTTAAGCGTCGAAAGTGCTATATTTCTATAACATATCAATATCCTCAACTTAGAACGTTTGCATGTACTAAGGAAACACACACAACTAATCAAAACACAATGCTTAACTAGGAAATCTAAGCTATCCAAGACAGTCAATCAAAAATTTTCACAATATCCCCTTCTATCTCAACTATTCAAAACCAATTGTGTAAAAACATGAAGTACGACACAATGGGATCAAGATATGGCATTACATTAGCAACAAAAAACCATGCATATATGGACAAGTTACACTACCCAAAATAAGTAAGCAGCTAGAAATATGACTCATGCGCCCTCACAACAAATAAGTCGTAGTCACTCATATGAAATAATTCATGTTAATGCAGGGACAGTCAAGAGACACGCACACTTAAAAGAGAAGTTCCAATCAATGTGCATCAAATACCATAGGCTTGTCCTTATTTTATTTACCTAAGCTTTCAGACAGTCAAGTTAGGATCACTATAGGACTTTTCTCGGCTTGTACTGTAGGCTTTGGGGGTTGGTATGCTACATATAGATATAACGTGACTAAGCCTCCTTGGCACTACACTAAATTTGGGGTCTCACTTATTAGATATTTTTCTTTTAATTCCATCCTTATTTCTCTCCTTTTATTCTTTATTGCACATTCAAGTTGGGTCTATTTTTTTATTCTTTTTTTTCAAAAAAAATTTCTTTTCTTTTTTTCTTTTTCTTTTTCTTGTGCTACCACACCCAGTCGTACTAACTTTTTCTCTCATTTTACCCTTCTAATTACCAACTTTACATCACACACACCTATGATAGACACCCCTAACTTAGACGATTTTCCTGAGTTGAGGTGTACAATGTTCAAGGAGAATGGACCAAAATAGGTTATTGCAACACAAATAAGAAAGTGATAGGTGAAACAAGAAAAACAAGCTATAATGCTCAAAATAGGGATCAAGGGATACTATTCACATAGGGAAGAACATTTAGGCTAAAAGTGGACTAAAATAAAAATGTCCTGTGATCCTTTCTATCCTATAATCTAGGAAAGACTAACCAGGCAAGTTTTGAGTTCAACACACAAAGGGAACTAAGTAGTATTTTACACACGCATAGCAAAGAGTCAATATTACAATCTACTACTTATCTGGTTCATGCAATTGTTAGCAAGTGATTATCATGTCCCTAGTCCTAATGCCATAACAAGACCCACAATGTTCATATATATATACATTCACACAATTCCAAAACAAAATTTTGAAGGGGTATTATTTTTCTCAAAAATCAATCAAAACATGACAACTACCCCAAATACTTAAAAATCTCCTAATTACACAAAAACACAAAAAACTATGAAAAAAAAAATATGACATAAATTTTAATCTTGACATATCTATTTACAATTATACCACAGCCGACAGGAAAAGAAGCACAACAACAAAAAGCCACAACGGCTATGGTATACCTACCCCTAACTAAAAACTACGCACTGTCCCAAATGCACTAAAATAATATGAAAAAAATGGAATGAGAATGTACCTGGATGCACTAAGTGTCCGTGTACCTTGGATTGCCTCCCAAGTAGTGCCTGATTTACTGTCATGGCATGATTCATTTCCATTGGCTACTTAGACTTCGCTAAGGTCTCTATCAACACAGACTTTTACTTTCTCCAGGTTTTCTCTGTAGTACTTCACTTGCTGCCCATTCACCTTGCTCAACCTCAAGTTTGCTGCATCACAATACTCAAAATTTAGCCTTTTCAATGCCTATAGTGCCTTATGCTCAAGATCAACCGATAAATGGAATGCCTTGCCATATACAAGTTGATATAGTGAGGCACCTATGGAGGTATTATAGGAAGTCCAGTAGGTCTACAATGCATCATCTAATTTTCTAGACCAGTTAGTCCTGTTGGCATTCACAGTTTCCGCCAAGATAGGCTTTATCTCTCAATTAAATACCTCAACTTGCCCACTTGTCTGAGGATGGTAAGTTGTATCCACCTTATACCTTACACCATATCTATCAAAGAGGGCTTTAAACAAGTGGTTGCAAAAGTGAGACCACCCACAATCACGGATAACTGTACGTGGAGTGCCAAATCGAGAAAAGATATTTTTCTTCAAAAAGACAGTAACACTTCTACCTTCATTATCTGGAAGTGCAACTGCCTTCACCCATTTTGACACACAGTCAACCGCTATCAGAATATATCTCATGCCATAGGAGATCATGAATGGGCCCATGAAATTAATTCCCCACAGATCAAACAACACCAACTCTAGAATAGGTGTCATGGGGAGTTCATGGTGTCGTGAAACATTGCCTTGACGCTGACATTGGTTATAGGATTATGCAAAATCATGAGCATCTTTGTAAATTCTAGGATAGTAAAACCCCCACTGCAGGATTTTGTGGGCTGTGTGAGTACCACTATGGTGACCCCCAACTGGTGATGAATGATAAGCTTCTAGAATGCTCATCATCTCTGCCTATAGGATGTCATACTCAATTTTTACCTAGGTTAAAATAAGAACGACATTATGAACTCTAAAAAAATAATTTTTATACAAAGTCGCCACCTAATTTTAAGAAAAATGAGAAAACCTATTTATTTATTAACATGTATATCTTTATTTCAATCTGCAAAACCAGTTTAGATTCTAGGTAAGGATTCAAACTATTTTGAAGGAAAAGGATTAGACACCTTTTAGAATTCACAAATGTGGCTCCCGACCAGACTTAGGTTTACTAAAAGATAGAGAAAAAAATTAATATTTATAAATATGAATATAAAATGTGTATTAGAATTATATAAATAATTTATATGTACAGAAAGTATAAATTATCATAAAAATATGTATATAAAAAGTGTGTGAAGATAAACAAAAGTATATAAGAATATGTACAGAAAGAAAAGAAAAGATTGAATAAAGAAAAATATTACGTAATATTTTTTAGTGTAAAAAGTGTGAATTATTTGATTAAATATCTAAATCAATTTAATATAAATATTATTGGCCTAAATTTGTTTAAACGCATGGTGGGAATTGTGTAAATAAAAAATATCCCTCCCAACACCCCAATAATAAAGTTTTCACAATAATAATATTTGTATAATTGTAAGCATGTAAAAATACAGACATAAAACTCGAACTCCTCTTTTGAGTGCCCTTTTTGATAAGTATTTTCGAGAACCTGTAGAAACACTCGTGATAAAAATGTTAGTAGCAAATCAAAATAAATTAAGAAATATGTGTGGATATATGCATATAAATATATATAATAATAAAACTTTTGTTAAAGCGTGGGATTGGATAAAGTTTTAAATATTATAAGAATTTTGTTATTATCCGAGTTTATTTATTTTATTACATATTTGTATGTGTAATATCCGTCTTTTTTTGGTGGAAGTCTCGAAAATCGATAAAAAATGTCTTCATCAGCAAATTGTACTGATACTTGAATAAAATAATTCTTCCAAAATATTAGTGTAAAATAAGCACAATCAATTATTAAATACTTACAACATTAAAGTTGACCACTAGAACAAACCAAATTATCACTAAAAAAAAATCAAAACATGACAAAAGAAAAACAATGTAAACATATCAAGAGTGGAATATTGTCACAACCCAAAAATCGATGGGTCATGATGACACTTATCGAGGTGAACCTTGACAAGTAAGCCTCTCACCCAAACTAATACACACGGAAAAAAGATAGAAACTCCTCTAAGGTAAGGCTTCTAAAATGAAGTCGAACCACACAGATATAATAAAAGCAGAAAGAATAAAATGAGCACATTCAGTCACAACTCCCAAAACCTAGTATCAAAGGTGTAAGAACTACTATTACTATCCAGAAGTCAAATACATCAGAAAAATAACCACAAAGAATAATATATGTCTCTGAATACTAATAAAGACATAACTAATACAAAAAGATAGAGGTGAACTAAGGACGTATAAATGTACAACCCTACCTTGATATCACGACCCAAAAATGAGAATCATGATGGTACTTTTCATGAAAAGGGATGCTTATTGGGTGGATCAGATGGATAAATATGCTTAAAAGTTTGGCTTAACGAATATCGGCTTTTAAATATACTAATCCACTAGCCAACCAATAAGATATCAGTTAGTTCGGTTCGGATTAATAAATATCAAATGGTTAATGGGAAGTGTATTGGTTCAACCATTTCATGCTCCCTTCTTTCACTTTCACAATTTCACTAACCAATATATTGATCTCTCACAAAATCATTTTTCCTACTCTACTCAAGCTTATAATTTTGTAATTTAAATCACAGTAAAAAATACATAAAAACTTAAATTTTTAGGGAGCATACACATACACATTTACTTAAAAAATAATAACCAAAATATACTTCAAGTATACATATTTATATATTAGAAGTGAAGACTGTCTGATATGGTCCAAACTTCAGACTAAGGAGCTAATAGATCTGTAAGAAATTCAACTCGCAAATTGTATCAAGTCATATAACTATGATGCCTATGAGATAACTAATAAAACATGTAGCTCTCTTGTCCTAATAGGAAGTCAAAAATAGAGAGTAAAACAACTATTTTGGTTTGATCTTTTAGGAGCAACGTTTTAGTTTGATCAATTTAAGTAGAGGTAGAATATTAAATGGAGCTTTAGGGTTAATAATAGGTACTTCAGAGTATATAGCTAATGATAAAAATTAATTATAACAGTTCTTAACGGGTTAATAGTGTACCAATAAGAAAGTTGAGTAATCCACCCCTGCACTGATAAACCATTACCTATAAAATTTTAATCTGTTTTCTAGTCATTAATCCAATAAGCCAATACTATTAAGCCAATAAGTTAATTTTGCAGTTGGCTTATCAATTACGCTTTAATTTGAACATGTCACGACCTGAGGCTACCCCCTAGTCATGACAATGGTGCTTACGATCTCGAAGGATCACAAACTAGCCCATGAACCGGTACTTGCTGTGAATACTAAATAATATGGTGATAAGATACACATGTTCAAAAATAACTGAATAATGCCAAAGGTTTTAAGAACTAAAATTAATACAACGGAATTAATCAAGTACGAAATGTAAATGAACATACTGAAATCTGACAAAAAAGATTAACAAACAAACCGACTGTCTGAAATGTTTGAAATCCTCTAAAACTAACTGAAAAGAGTTTATGGGACAGGCCTCAACTAACTCCAACTGAAAAACTGAAAGAAAGTACTAGAATACTGAATTAAACTGAAATGGCCCGCTTTGTCCTCGACAGATAAGGACTCACCACAACTACTGTTGTTGATAGGCTGAACTATCTATGCACGGTCAAAAGCTTGAGAGTTTGAACCTATGATATTAAATATCATAGCGCAAGAACCGAGTATGAGTTCAGCACTTTGAATGTACTGGTATGAGAGATGAGGTTAGGCTGATATGCATAGGTTCATGTGCGTGAGAAATAACCAACTGAATGAATAGCATGGAATAACTAAATATAAACATATAACGACTGTAAAATCTGAGAATGCATGACCAAGCATAAAACATGTTCTGAAATAGTCTAAAAACTAAAGTACTAAATTACTGATAACTGAATAACTGATAACTGTATGCTATAGTCAAACAAACCTGAAATTGAATTCTATATTGAATACTGAACTGAGACTGTAAGAGCTATCATCTAACCGGCATGCCCCAATTTGAGAAAATTGGGTTCCAACCTATGATCCCAGTTGGAAGGGTGTCAGTACCATGCCAAAGGTACTAACAATGGATATGTGGATCCACTAAAGAGTCACCCTCAACTAGCAAGTGCTCTAATGAGACACGTATTACCCTCGACTAGTAGGTAAATGCTTTATCAGCCCTCAACTAGCAGGTTGATATCTCTACCCTACAATGGATACGTAGTTCAGGAACTAAGGAACTACTACTAAAGGTCACACCCTCTACTGGTAGATGATCCCCCTTCCCTGGGTTCGTTCGGTGATAAATCCTACTCCCAACTGAACTGACACTGAAGACTGAGCTGATCTAAGTTAAATTGATTATGATAACTAACTAAATGAATAATGCTTATACATATCTGAAACCATTCTAAAATATATTGAGACTAAGTAAACAACTAAGTTTTCAGGTATTCATAACCCCAATACTGAGTAGAAGTATCAATAATGACATATATAGCTTTACAAATCATAATAGAGATCTTTGTTCAAAATTCACCTCTTAGGCATTTCATCGAACACATCATGGGGGTCATGATTTAAAGTGTGGGAATACTCAAAACATGTGATAATAGCATAATTGCAATATTAAAATCATGGATTAAAGATGTAACATACGAATAATCACCATTCGAATGTGTCAAGGGATAATTACAACAAAATAACATGGTAAACATGATTCAAAATCAAAGTTCATATGAGCTTCATGGATAAAATTCAAATAACATATAAAAACTATAATTGGAAACTTAAAAATAGATTCTTGGACTCCATGGGTAAAAAGGGCCCATGGATGAACATCAAACAAACCTTAAAGCTTTAATCTTGAAAGAGAATTAACTTGTCTTGAATGTTCTTAGATTGGGAAGCACAATTTCTTGGTTTTCTTGAAGAGAAGATAATAAATTTTGAGATTCTCAAGAGGTAGTTAGGGTTTGCTTTGAGAGAAAATAGAAGGAGAATGTAAAATTACACCCAAATTGGTGATATAAATTGGGTTATGATGACTTGGATTGAGGGGAAAAGATGCTACTGCACCTCAGACATTTAAATTCGCAACTGAAATGCAAATTAAGGAGGTACCGCAATGCAATGATCCATCTATCGCTATAATGACAATGTCGGGATGCTATCGCGATGACTTACTATTTTTGAAATCCAATCATGACCTAATCATCATCCGAAAAGTTCAAAACTTTCCCGAGACATGCCCCCTGCACCCTTGAATATGAATTAACTCAAAAACTTACGTATCGAGGTCGGGACGGTTACTTTAAAAATCATAGAAGTTAAGAGGCCAAAAATTAAACTAAGTCCCCAACACTTAGCTAAATTTTAAGTTTCTAAGCCTTTTATACATGCACTATGAGCTGAACTGAGCTAAGACTAATACAAGGTATTACAATATCTCCCCCTTGAGAACATTTATCCTCGAATGAGACTGATTAAGTTGGGAATAATGGGAAACTGAAATCATATACTGAACATGCATAACTAAAAACATGATTACATGATTGAGTTTGAAACATGATATGTGAACTGAATATCATGAACTTAACTGATTCCTTGAATACATGCAATGACACGAGAATGGTTATAAGGATGAGATAGAAATGAAAATCATCTTATGAGAACCATTGCCTCAGGATGGATTTGATTTTGTGAAGAAAAGTTGAGAGGTTTAAGACTGGAAAACTCGGGGTATTACAACATCTCCCCCTTGGGATAGTTTGTCCCCCGAATGATACTTACTTGGCTGAGCTAAAATATGAAGGAAAGACTGAGATAATGCACGAGGTACTTATGTACTGAATCATGACTGAATGTCTAAATTTGAATTATGATGCATGAACTGAACTGAATTCACAATTTACATAGATGTGAACAAAATATCTCTTGGAATGGCAATATTCATGAAATTTCTAATAGTAAGACTAGATCGAAAGATGGAAAAAACCATAGGGACATGTCTGTCTAAGGGCTAAACTAAATTGCTGGCTATACGAACTGAATTATATTAAAAACTTATACTCAACTGGAGTATTTCTTCAACACTTTTTCTAAGAAGTTATAATGACCGTAAGGAGCAAAGAACTTGGGCATGATCTAAATATGATTTATGAGTTAGGACTCTTAACATAGCTATAACTCTGTAACATGGAACATAGGCCTATGAACATAAACTGGAATTACTATGCCTTAGACAATGCAACTGGTACTCTCAAGCTTAGATACACTCCTCAAATACTCCCTCAACTATACATTTTGCATCAATACCACACTTCACTTGAGGCTACTGAAAATGTCCACATGGGCACTGATAACTCTATCTACTGAAGTCTGAGCTGAACTGAATTCTCTCACTATGTTCAAGCCTACTCGAATCTGTAAAGTGCACCAGAACACTATAATACTAGTTGGGATCATGAATTCAATACACCCTGGATTTTTCACAACTTCTCATCTCATGAATAACTATTATTACCATTTTAATAACTACATTCAATTTTTACTAAACATTCACTAACGCCCAATGCATCCATCCACATATATATAAAATGAAATTCAAGCCTATCATCTTAACCATATATATACTTCTAAATAAACACCGATAAAAGAATTTTTCTCATATCCTCCAAACCTCTATTGTCAACAACTTCCATGCACTACCCTAAGAAAACACACTCAGAAATTTCAACCAACCATGACATATATCAAAAACTTGGTCTCAATCTTACTTTACACTTACAACCTTAGTTAAAATAAGCATACAACAATCTTTCATCAAAGAGAAACATTTACTCTCTCCCATCTAGACAACCATTCATCATCACTATCTTATTGTTAAGGAGAGGTCACTAAAAGGTTAGAACATAAGGACCTGAAGTATGAAGAAATACTATGCATAATTTGATACTTAACGGAGGTCTGAAGAATAGAGTATCCAGAACATGGATTCATCAAAGGATCTAAACTGAGGATATACGTGACGTACTCTGAATTTTGCTGATCATTTATAGAGTAGCATGAGTGATGGAACTGAACATACTATAAAGCATGAGTGCATGAGTTACGAGTTGCATGACCTGAGTTTGGAGTTCCTAAATTCATGGAATATAATTCATACTTCTGAGAAAACTGGATCTCCTTATACTAGGAATTAGAAACGTACATGATTCTATGGAGAGTTCATGAACATGAACTATGATCATGGAGCTAACATGTAAGGCCTGAGTAGATATAGTGACTACTGAACTACAAATATTGAAATAAGAGTGGGTCGGGCATCAAACTCCCTTAATACTATTCTACAACGTACTGGCATCCGAGGGCCTAACTTGGTTACTTATCCTATCATCTACCCCTTAGCTATAAGCCATCACTCTAAGTCAGCAGGACCCTTTTGATAAACTCTAAACTGAACTGCAACCACTTTACTCTAAAGTTCAGAATATAAAAATACACATAAATAATAAGCTCAACCTGAAAGACTTCACCTGAAAGTGGAAAGCCCACTGCTAATACTCCCTTCTAAGATACAACTTCTAAGTTTCTATAGCCCTAATAGTTATCACATAATAACTTAAAATTTGACTAACTTAGAATCTTCATGAGTATCACCATACCATGAGTTCACACTATCAAGAACTCCAACACTACTTTCTATTAGCTCAATCTTTAAAGATTCAAACTTAGATTCTAACACTTAATATGGATATCCCCAAAACTTTAATGAACCACACTAACTTCTTTCATAGCCTACTAATATCACATCTCTAAATCACACCCACATCATCATACTAAATTTTGAATCAATAATCATAAATTCTTGCATACACCATTTCAAGCACTTTGGTTCACCTATCATACAACTAACCCAATGGATACAACAATCTACTAATTCGGATAACACTATCCCCACTTGACTACTGCTAAACTTCTGGGTTCATACTTCTAATTCTAGATTATATGCTGTCATAAGATTTTGAAAAGAGATCTAAAAACATATTTGATCCCTAAGCACTAAAATACTATCCCTCTATTCAATGAATGGTTCATTAGGAAACTGAAACTGAATGAATCTATTCTTGTAATCAACTTAAAGTGATCTTTTCGGATACTGTATCCGAACAGTTTTTGTATACCCACCTGGCTAGAATAGATTTACCCATGAAGTTTTCAGGACTGACACCAAAATTGATAGCAATATAGAAGGATACAAAAGAAAATAAACTTCTAGGATCTAACAAAACATAAACATGAAGATAAAGGATGTGTAACATACCCGTAACCACATTAGGAGAACTTTCCTGATCGAGTTGGGACTAGTGCACATAATTAGTTTTGTCGTTGACCACTTCAGGCAGTGGTAGTGGCGCCCTGCTGAGTTGGGCAATTGGATGGAACTTGGGAACAACTGTGCTGACTATACTGACCCACCTGAGGGCATTCCTTGACTCTGTATCCTAGCTTGCCACATCCAAAACACAAACCACTACCAACCCTACACACACCCTGATGATTTCTACCATATTTTTGGCAAAGAGGATTAGTATGACTGTTGTTCATATACCCTGGTGCCAAAAGCCTAGTGCTCTATCTAATTGTTATTCCTGTACTTTGGCACTGACGCACTAGCTGAAGAAGGAGTTGGGGCTAAGAATTTCTGACGAGACTGGGAACGGCTCAAACTTTCTGACCTTGGCTTAAAACTACTTGTTCTGGCCCTCTTATTCTTTCTCTATTTCTTCCTACATTTCCCCTCTTCACTCTGCTAAGCATGAAACATAAGTCTAGATGGAAAAATAACCCGTTGATTGTTCTGAATAACTACTGAATGAACTAAGGAAGTAAAAGTAGCTCTGAATTTGGCGTGAGAGACATGCTCATTCCGTGGATCTTCTTGAATATGTGGATGTGCGGGTTGCTTTCTATTCCTTCTTCTAGTATTTTTTGGGAGTCATTGTCTATAAATGAAATGAAGGATGAGTCAAAAAGATAGTTTTAAATAGATCTTATGCTCATTCACACGACATGAACACTGAAAGGAGAGAAACTTTTCCTAAAACGTCTTGTAGCCTCTTTTCCATAAGTGGGGCATACCTCACACCTATGCACAAGACTCTACTAAATGTGGATTTCAAACTCCCTAGGATACTTTAAAACCTTAGGCTCTGATACCAAGTTTTATCCTAACCCAAGGCTACCTCTTAGTCGCGACAATGGTGTTTATGGTCCCAAAGGACCACAAGCTAACCCATGAACTGGTACCTGCTGTGAAGACTAAATAATATGGTGATAAGATACACATATGCAGAAATAACTGAATAATGCCAAAGGTTTTAAGTACTGAAATCAATACAACAGAATTAATCAAGTCCAAAATATAAATAAACATACTAAAATCTTACTGAAAAGATTAACAAACCAACTGAATGTCTGAAAGCCTCTAAAACTGACTAAAAAGCATTGATGAGACATTCCCAAAATAACTCCAACTGAAAACTGATAGAAAGTACTAAAATACTGAAGTAAACTGAAATAACCCACTGTGTCCTCGATAGATGAGGACTCACCATAACTACTGCTGCTAATAGACTGAACTGTCTACGTATGGTTAGGAGCCTAAGCATCAAAACCTATGATATTAAATATCATAGCACAAGAAACAAATATTCAATCAGTACTTTGAGTGTATTGGTATGAGAGATAAGGTTAGGCTGATATGCATGAGAAATAACTGACTGAATGAATAACATAGAATAACTAAAAATAAACACATGAAGATTGTAAAATCTGAGAATGCATAACCAAGCATAAAATATGCTATGAAATAGTTTGAAAAGTGATAACTGAATAGTTGATAACTGTATGCAATGGTCAAACAAACCTGAAACTGAATTCTATACTTAATACTGAACTGAGATTGTGGAAGCTATCATCTAACCGACATGCCTGAATTTGAGAAAATTGGGATCCAACCTGTGACCCTAGTTGGAAGGGTGTCAGGAATATGCCACGGGTACTAACAATAGCTGTGTGGTTCTACTAAAGAGTCACTATCAATTGGTAGGTGCTCTAATAAGACACGTATTACCCTCGAATGATAGGTAAACACTTTATCAATCCTCAACTAGTAGATGATATCTCTAACCTACGCTGGCTACGTAGTTATGGAACTAAGGGACTTCTACTAAATGTCTCACCCTCTACTACAAAGTGAGCCTCCATCCTTGGGTTTGCTTGGTGTTAAATGCTACTCCCAACTGAACTGACACTAATTACTAAACTGATCTAAGTTTAACTAATTATGATAACTTACAAAATGAATTATGCTCGTACATATCTGAACCCGTTCTAAAAGATATTGAGACTAAGTAAACAACTAAGTTTTCGGTTATTCATAACTCCCAACACTGAGTAGAAGTATCAATAATGACTTATATAGCTTTACAAATCATAATAGGGATCTTTATTCAAAATTCACCTCTTAGGCATTTCATCGAACACATGGGGTCATGAATTAAAGCATGCGAATAGTCAAAACATGTTATAATAGCATAATTGCAATATTAAAATCATGGGTTAAGGATGTAACTTGTGAATAATCACCATTCAAATGTGTCAAGGGATAATTATAAGTAAATCACATGGTAAACATGATTCAAAATCAAAGTTCATATGAGCTTCATGCATAAAATTCAAATAACATATAAAAACCATTATTGGAAACTTAAAAATAGATTCTTGGACTCCATGGGAAAAAAGGGCCCATGGATGAACATCAAACATACCTTAAAGCTGTAATCTTTAAAGAGAATTAACTTGTCTTGAACATTCTTAGATTGGGAAGCACAATTTCTTGCTTTTCTAGAAGAGAAGATAATAAATTTTGAGATTCTTGGAAGGTAGTTAGGGTTTTCTTTGATAGAAAATAGAAGGAGAATGGGGAAATAACGCCAAAATTGCTGATATAAATTAGGTTATGACGACTTGGATTGAGGGGAAAAGATGCTACTGCCCTTCAGACATTTAAATTTGCAACTGAAATGTGGATTAAGGAGGTACTGCGATGCAATAAGCCATCCATCGCTATAATGACCTCTTCAGGATGCTATCGCAATGACTTGCTGTTTTTTGAAATCCAAATATGTCCTAATCCTCATAAAAAAATTGAAAATTCCCTGAGACATGGCCTTTTCACCCCTAAACATAAATTAACTAAGAAACTTACATCTCAGGGTCGGGAAGGTCACTTTAAAAATCATCAAAGTTAAGAGGCCAAAAATAAAACTAAGTCCCCAATACTTAGCCAAATTTTAAGGTTCTAAGCCTTTTATGCATTCACTATGAGCTGAACTGAGCTAAGACTATACGGGGTATTATAGAACAGCATTAGTCGTGGCATACCTTGACAAGTAAGACTATCACCAAACTAATACAAAAAATGAAAAAGACAAAAATACTCCAAGGTAAGGCTTCCAGAACGAAGTTGAACCATACAAGTAATCATAACAATGCAGAAAGAATTTATCCAAAATACCAATCATCCCCAAAACAAGCTTTCAATAGTGTAAGAACTACTAATATGATCCAGGAGTTAAATACATCAGAAAATTAACCACAAAGGACTAATATATGTCTTCAAATACTAATAAAGACATAACTACTATAGAAAGATAGAGATGAACTCCGGACGCATGAATGTCCAACCGCTACCTTGGAAGCTCCAACAATCATTAGAGTCAAGAAAACTGAGGTGTACTCAAGATAGGACCTACACCAAAAGGGCACAGTAAGCATGAGTGTGGTCCACTTGTACTTATTAGGTATCATATGCCAACCAAGCAAAGTAGTAAATAAAGCATACAAAATATACACTAAGGGCACACCTGCAATTAGAAAATATCCCACAACGGTAGCCCGCACCTCTTGCACTAACAATTCTAATATATCATATATATTGCAACATCGCACAAAGATAGAACACAAGTATGATTATATCACATATAAGTAGAATAAGGGGGAACATGCATATACAAGATCATCAAATACAAGTAAAAGAATATAAGACAATTATATAGATGGCAAGTCAATATGGAAATACAGCATAATATAAACATAATAAAGTAAGTGTAATGTATTTGATGATGATGATGATGATGCACGAGGTCGTCGCACAACTACCGGGATCATCACACAATCCCCATGTGCACCTTTAGAGGTAAGTCTCTCAACGCAGGACCTATGGGGGGTTCATCAACCCGTATACAATCCACATATGTAATATTTCCTTTTTTACACATCCTTTAGAAAGGGTTTTATAAGGTTTTGCAATATCTCCTCCCCATACATCTCTTAGGGAGGGTTTTAAAAAGGTGTTGCCAGTGTTACTCAGGTGTTGTCATGGTGGTACCAATGTTTTATGAATGAGTATGATATGAAGATATAATGCTAAATATCAATCACAATGAGTATTTCCACAACCAACTGCATGATATATTTCCACAACTAACCACAACGATACATTTTCACAACCATGTGAACCAATATCCACTCATTATTTTCGTTTCATCCTTGAATTTCCATGTCTCATATGCCAATAAAGAATGAATATAATTACAATAAACCAATGGTACCACATTAAGCATTTTAACGATACTATATAATTATTCACATATATTCAAGGCTATTAATATCACATGGGACCCCACACGGTCACAGATAGCACATAATATCTCAATTTCGACAATTACATCACATATAGGCCCCCACACAAGCACAACACATATATAACCATTTTTCATGATTAGTTTTCACCCTTAACATGCATTTCCTATCATCATTTACTATCCTACACAGTCTGAAAGCCTTAAGCCATAACCTACCTCGAGTGCCGAAACAGGTTCGCTACGCTTCAAACCCATGACCTTACTTTTCAAGATCGATCTCGAACTTTACTAAAAACATAAAATATAGAATCTACGAATCAAAACAAAACCAGCAACACCCATATTGACTACTTTTGGTTTGGGGTTAAAATGGACCCCCGGAATGAGTTTTTCCAAAAAGAAGGGCAAAAATCATAACTTTATTTTAAAATCATATTTTCCATATTTTTAGGAACATACATCTGAAAATTCAAGTCATATCGAGTCAAAAATGAGATTCAAATCGAAGAAAAGCTTTACCTGATAAAATCTTTGAAAATTGGGTTAAAATCAAGAATCAGAGTTGTTTTGAAGGTTAAATTGATCAAAAACTAGTAAGTATAAGATAAAAATATTATTCAAGTAAGAAGGGGTGAATTGAGTTAAAAATCAAGACCTAAAGTTTTTGGGGTTTTGAGAAATTAATTAAGAAATTACTAAAAAAATGATGAATTCTTACCTTAAATCCGTAATAAAATCAAGAAATAGATGTTAATCTAGCTTCCCAAGCTCCCATAAGCTTCACTTTTAAGCTCCCTCACTATTTTAGGGTTTAACTCTTAAGAGGTAAGATGAAAAAAAATGAGTAACATGACCCAAAAACAGCTTTAATAGTGTAGAAAATCTGCACCAACTCAAGAAAGGTTGGTTTTTGTAAGTCCAATTCGAACTTCGACGGGGTGCCAAAAATTTATTTGGAGTCCGATATATACAAACGAACTATACAAACATACAAATTTGACGTTTTGGACGCGTTGAAGAAATCCGATTTTAAAAAAAATGTCATTTTCACAAAGTTAACCCCCGAAACTTGAAATCACAATTTTCCAAATCGAGGGTCAAAATGAGATTTAAAAGCCATAAAATCACACCAAATATTTTACCACCCCAGTATCGATGTTTGGAATTTACTGGCGCAGTCTTTTCAGCCATCCATCGCACGATCAAAAGATATCCACATAAGTCCAAAATAAGGCTTTCGAAGCCATAAAAAACCACAATATCTCATAAATGATACCAAAATGCATCAAAAACTGTGTCAATCACCCCCACACTCCAGTAATAACATAATGTAACTACGGGGAGGGGTAAAACATTCAAATCACACAAACTCACAAATTTCACATATTTTATCAAAAAAATAGGTCGTTACATCATCCACAACTAAAAAATCTAGTTCGTCCTTGAACTAAGTCAAAGAAATAATTGAAGCAATGAAGAGCTGGGGATATGAACTACAAATATCAGACTCGACCTCTCAAGTAGCCTCATTCATAGGTCAATGTCGCCACTGAACCTTAACCACAGAAATAACTCTAGAGCGCAATCGTCTAACATCCTTAGCCAATATGCAGATCAACTTTTCAACAAAAGACAATCGCTCTTCTAACTAAACTGACTCCTAATGAATATCGTGAAAATCATCTGAAATATAACAGCAAAGCATAAAAGTATGAAAACTGGATGAACAACTAATAGATTAGGGGGACAAGCCAACTCATAAGATACATCACCAACAATCCAAAAAATCTCAAATGGACCAATATATTTGGGGCTAAACTTGACCTTTTTCAAACCTCATCAAACCCTTTATGGGTGAAACTCGAAGGAAAAAATAATCATCAACACCAAATTTCAAGACACGAAGCCTACGATCAGCATAGAACTTCTGCCTAGTCTAAGCCACTCTAAGTCTATCCTGAATGACCTGGACTATATCCAAAGACTCACGAAGCAAGTCCGTACCTCGAGGTCTCACTTCTAAAATATCAAACAAACCCACTGGGGAGAGACAATGCCTCAAAAAGAGTCATATCAATACTGGAATGGTAGATATTATTATTTACAAACTCTGCTAAACCCAAAAGCTTCTCCCACTAGCCACCAAAATCCATCACGCACATGCATAGCATATCCTTCAAAACCTGAATAGTCCACTTTGACTAGCCATTTATCTGGGGATGAAACATTATGCTAAGATCAACTCGAGTACCCAACTCATCCTAAAATTTCTCCTAAAAGTGAGATGTGAATATAGAACCTCAATCTAAAAACATGGACACTGGCAAACCATACAGATGCATAATCTCACGAATATAGATACAAGCCAACCTCTCAGCACTAAATGAGACCTAAACCAAAATAAAATGAGCTAACTTGGTCAATCAATCCATAATGACCCAAACACTGTTAGAACCATGAGATGTGTGAGGCAAACCAGTCACAAAGTCCTTTGTGATTCATTTCTATTTTCACTCGGGAATAGGTAACCTCTGAAGCAATCCACTAAGTCTCTTATGCTCATCCTTCACCTAATAATAATATAGGCAACGAGCCATAAAATCTACTATATCTTGCCTCATGCCACCCCAATAGTAGTTTTATTTCAAATCATGATACATCTTAGTCACACCTAGATAGACGGAATATCTGGAATAATAGGCCTCCTCCAAATCAACCTAATCCAATCACCCACTCATGACACATAAACTCAGTCCCCAATCCTCAAAACTCTATCTAAATCAAGTGAGACTTCCTTAGCCTCCCAATCAATACCTTATCTCGAATTAACCTCAATCCAACATCATCAAACTAATGAGCTCAAATCTGTTCCATCAAAGAAGATCTAGCCTCCATAAATGCCAAAACATAACTAGGGGTCAAAATATCAAGCCTAACTATCTAGTTATCTAAATACTGAACCTCTAAGGCCAAAGGCCTCTCATGGGTCAAAAGATACACTAAGCTACCCATGGTAGTCGACTTTCGGCTCAAGGAATCTGCAACCACATTAGCCTTTCCTAAATAGTAGAGAACAGTCAAATCATAATCCTTAAGCAACTCAAGTCAATAATGCTGCCTCATATTAAGATCTCGCTGTGAAAAAGTACTGAAGGCTAAAATGACCTGAGATGATCTCACAATGAACTTCGTACAAGTAGTGCCTCCATAATTTCAAGGAAAACACAACTGTGCATAACTCTAAATCCTTGATAGGATAGTTCCTCTCATGAGGCTTCAACTGACGAGATGCATAAGTAATCACCTTGCCCTTCTGCATCAACACAACACCTAAACCAATACCTGAAGCATCATAAAAGATGGTACAAACCTCACCTTTCCTGGGCAAAGTTAAGATAGGAGATAAAGTCAACAAATCTTGAGCATTTCAAAGCTTGCCTCACAAGCATCAGACCACTGAAAAGAAATTTTCTTCTAGGTTAACTTGGACAACAGAGAGGTAATAGAAGCAAAACCCTCACCAAACACTGATAATAGCATTCTAAGCTAATAAAACTCAAAATTTTGATGGGCAAAGTAGGTCTAGACAAATCACAAACCATACCAATCTTTGTTGGATCAACCATAATACCTTTCTTAGCCACCACATGACCCAAGAAAGAAACAAACTCCAACCAAATCTCGCACTTAGAGAACTTAGAACAATTTCTCATCCCTCAATCTCTGAAGAATGATACACAAATTGTAAGACCCCATAAAATTCTAAGCTTAACTCAGTCCATTAAAGCTTGAGAAGAGGTTCTAGACTTAGAAATTTTAGCTAACTATTTATACTTGGAAGTATTTTAGCCTTCGTAAGTTGGCAATCCTATTTCACGACTCTTATGACCTTAAAATACTAATTTTTAAGTTGATTCATGATCAGGAATGTCAATATGTGTCCCTGGACAAGTTTTGGATTTTTCAAACCTCATTTGAATCAAGTTTGGGAGTCCAAACCAGTGGATCGATGCGATCTCAATGCGCCACATCGACTATCACATTAATAAATATTTTTTCCAGCTCCCAGTGTCAATTCCTGTAAGCCGATGCAGACTCAATGTGGTATGTCAGCTATAGCATCGATCCTATCGATGTGGCACGTCGGCCATAGCGTTGATCCCATCGACGTAGCACGTCGGTCTGTGCGTCACTAGACACATTTTTAGTCATTAAAAGCTGCATCCTGAGAGGTATTTGGGTCATTTTTCCACCCTTAATTAGCCTCTAAAACACGAAATTCAGCCCTCAATTAGAAAAATATACTCACTTTCTCTCAAATTCTCTCAAGAACAAACCCTAAGGATTTTAATTTCAAGAGAAAATCTTCAAGAACAAACCATCTGTCTTTACATATTCAAGTACCAAGGTATGTTAGATGTTCATTCATGGATTTCTCTCACCCATAAAGTCCAAGAACCCTTTTTTAAATATGCAAGATCTCAAATTTATGATTTCCATAATTTGGTTGAATTGAATTCATGTTTATGTTATTGTTGGGTTTTTAGTCTATGTTTTAGCTTACAAGTTCCAAGAAGTGATCCTAGTATGTGTTGAATTACATGATATTCATGATAAACCCTTCAATTTGAAAGTTGATTGTTGTAACCATGTTAACCCTAAGTGTTTATGATTTAATGAACCTAGTATGCTTCACGTGTGTTTAATAAATTGTCTATGAGAATGAGATAATGCCATTATAGCATGCTAACGTGTATTTCCTATTCATGTACAGGTTATTGTATTACAAGTGTTTGCTAAAATGCTTATGTGATTTGACTAGTGAAATATGACACATTAATATGTGATTCCATTCATGCACAAGATCATGTATATCAAGTGTTTGACAGAGTGTCTAAATGAGTGAATTATTAGCAAGCAAGTGTTATTATGCTTTTATGATCATGCTATGTTTTGCTTTTTATGCTATCGAGTCCTAGGGGTATTTAATACCCAATAATTTAGCTGTGTACCTAGATCTAGTGTTAATTACAGAATCTCAATCATGTCACGATTAATAGAACTCAGTTAGTTATAGAACTCAACCAGTTATAAAACTTAGAAGAACTTATTCAGTTACAAAACTCAAGAAAACTCAATAATCTCAAGTATCAGTCTAGTCCTATTTGGTATACTCAGTTTAATATCTTTGAGTTGGGAGTAGGATTTAGCACCGAGTGAGCCTAGGGATGGGGTCTCACCTATTAACTAGGACTGGGTCCCTGAAGCAATCCCTAAGTTCCAAAACTACGTAGCCAATGTAGGTTATGAGATGTCACTCGTTAGATAGAAATGACAAACTAAAGGACCACCCGCTAGTTTAGGAATGATATCAAGGGTCACTCATTAGATAGAACTGAATCCACAGCCAGTGTTTGCACCCTTGGCACCCTTCCAACTGGGGTCACAGGTTGGACCCCTATCAGCTCAGATTTAGGGCATATCGGTTAGATAATTACCTCCCATAGTTTCAGTTTTAGTCTTCAGATCAGAACTCAGTTCAATTTTACATAATCAAGACTGTCAAACATAGTCAATTAGTATTAGTAAATTAGTTATTGGTAACTTTATATATCAGTTACTCAGTTATCAGAACTCAGTTCTCAGCTTCAGAAAAGGCCAGCTATAGTCTATACGTATATGTACAGTATTTCATACTCAGTGATTTTCATAGTATTAGTTATCCACATACTCTTATATTCAGTTACCCTATATTATTCAGTCAGTTACTGTTCATGTATATAAACCCTTGCATATCTGCCTACCTCACTTAGTATACCAGTATATTCAAAGTAGTAACACATACTTTTCTTTTGTGATATGATGTCTTATATCATAGGTTCAGACACACGGGCTCCTGACCGTCCTTAGCAGCCTGGATTATCAGCAGTAGATTAGTGATAAGTCCTCATAGTTTGAGGACATAGTTATTATTTAAGTTTATCAATAGTTCAGCAGTTAGAGTTAGTTGGGGGCTTGTCCTATCAAATCCATGTTCAGACAATTAGAGGCTTTCAAACTAGAGTATTTCAGACATATGATTTTGTTTTTAGTTATCAGTATTCAATATTTGATGTTCAGTTGTGAACCTTATAGCAGTTCAGCCTAATTCTACATTTATTTCAGTAGTATTATTCAGTGCTCACAACAAGTACCAGTCATGGGTTAGCTGGTGGTATTTTGGGGTCACTAGCAACGTGTAACATCTGGGGTACAAACTCGGGGCATTACAAACTTGTTATTAGAGCCTAAGGTTCAATAGAGTCCTAGGAAGTCTGAAAGCTACATCAAGTCAAGTCTTTTGCATGGGTGTATAGCGCGCCACACTTATGGATAGGAGGCTATGAGATGGGTTTTAGGAAAAGTTTTCCTCTATTCAGTATTCATGTCGTCCAATGAGCATGCTCAAGTAAAACTCTCAGTCTAATCCATTCCCTCCTTTTTATTTACAGAACATGCCTTCTAGAGAAGCTAATGAAATAAGTAATGAAAATTAGTCAACACCTCAGCCCGTTTAGGCAGATCCCCTGGACAAGCATGTCTCTCATGTAGAATTCAGTGCTGCTTTCACTACTTTAGCTAATTTAGTAGGTGCTTAAAACAACCTACAAGATGTTGTCTTATCTAGGCGTAGGGTTCAAACTCATCATAGTAAGGGGGAGAACATTGAAAGAAAGAAAGAATAAGAGAGTTAGTACAAGTGGTTTTAGGCCAAGTCCAGAGGGTGGTAACTGATTTTCCATCTTTTAACAGAATATTTTTCATCTTTTTCTTAGGAATATTGCATGCTTTCAATCAACCAAGGTTGCATTTAATGCTGGTATTTAGTGTTTCAGGGTAAGGAGCTAGATAAAGGAAAATACTCAGAAAATTAGCAGTAAAGGACTTTTGATGGTCAAAATGGTGGACTGTCAGTCTTGCGATGGACCACCAGTTCAACAATCAGTGTTAAACAGAATAAGACATCCTAAAACACTCAGTGACGGCCCATGTAGTGGACCATCTGTCTTGCGACGGACCACCAACTCAACTGTTAGTCCTAAATAGAACCTATTTCTTCAGAAGACTCTATAATGGCCCATATGGTGGACCGTCAGACTTTTGATTGACCACTATTTTGGCCGTCAGTTTCGAGTAGAACTGGCCTCTCTAGGATCATCAACGATGACCCATATGGTGGCGCCAGTCTTGCGATAGACCACTACTTTGGCTGTTAGAATCAAGTAGAACTGGGCTTTCAAGGACCATCAAAGATGGCTAAATTGGTGAACCGTCAAACTTCTGATGGACCACCACTTTAGCCTTCACTTTGGACGCGATTTTATAATTTTTGAATTTTAAATCCTTTTTACCTATGAACATATAAATGCCCAATTTTAGGTTTTATTAGGGATATTTTTATCCATCTTTCATTTTTATCTTAGGTTTTCCATACTAAAAATATATTTGTTACATAGTTTTTCTCTGAGATACATTGGAGATTTGTGGATCTAGATTCCTTTATCATATTTTCTATTGAAGATTGAAGAACAACAATTATGACTTTTGTAAGTAAACTTTGAATTAATTTATGAATAACACAATGGTTTCTTCTCTTTCTTGGGTGAAAATGTGTGGCTAAGCTCCCATAACTAGGGTTATGGGAGCCTTGATGTGAGAAACTGATTTTGGGTTGTGAATCTAGTAGAATCCCATGAGTAATTAATATTGCATAAACTCTTCTTCTCTTTAATGACTTTTCTTGGTTGTAAACTTGAAAAGTGAGCCCAAGAACAACACTTGTTCAAATAGAAAAGTGCTTGTTGAAAAAAAAAGGTTTACACAAATCTAAAGGCTTTAATCTTTGGGTAGAGGGTAGATGCCTTAAACTGATCAACCCATGTGAGATTCTAGTTGAATTAATATTATGTTCCTTAAGTTTGAAAGAATTAAGGGATAATTTAATTGTTTAGGTTGAGAAACTAATAGGTAAATCATACAATTCAATTACTCTTGCAATAAGAATTGTTCATTGGGAATCCAAAATAGCTCAAAACCCTAGCTGCTTAAGCATCTTGGTAACCATAACTATAGTTTTACTTTTCTTATTAAATTACTATTAACAATATATCTAAATTTGGGTTACTTTCTGCGATAAACTTTTGAATATAATTGATAAATCAAAAATCTCCATTTATTCTGGAGCCTTCTATCAACAGTCTAATAACAACCACAATACTTAGTTAACATAGTATTCCTTGTGGATTCGACACCCAACCTCGTTGGGTTCTATATTTGAAAGTGACTGCTTACACTTTCTAACGAGAGTTATAATTTAGGCGTATCAAATTTCGGCACCATTGTCGGGGAATACGGTTGCCAATTAAGTTAGTGTTTGTTAATTGACCTTTGGTCAAGTTTCCTAAATTTTACTTTTATTTGTTGTTTTTGTTTTGTGTAGGGTAGTTATTGTGTATGCCAAGTACATGGAGATCGGGTGCACCATTATTACCAGTACATCCAAAACTGTAGTTAATTGGCAGAGTGGCAAACCCCCAAGATGCAGAAAGAATAGCCGTTTTGGCTAGAGCTCAACTTAATCAGTAGAATGACGGCAATTCGGCATATCATCCTAATCCTGACAATGAGGATTTGGGGGATGATGATTGGTTAGGTCCTTTTAACCCAAGGCGTGCAGAGAATATGGATGCACCAGTAAACCATAATGTAACAGAAATCAGCCCTTTAGGACAAGGAAAGAGCGTTAACCAGTGCAGTTTGATCTGAATGGCGAAAAAGATGGAATAGATAGAGCAGGTGCAACTGGAGCTATTATTCCTCTACATATAGCACCTAGATATAAATTTAATATTACTAATATGATGATTCAAATCCTTCATCTTAACGGGTTGTTCAGTGGTCTTCCCGAAGATGATCCTAATATGCATTTAGTGAACTTTGTCACTATTTGCAAATCTTTTGATAATTCAGGAGTGGGACAGAATGCTATCCGACTATGCTTGTTCCCATTGTCTCTGTCTGGAGAGGTAACACTATGGCTTAATGGACTGACTCTCAATTCTATAACCAACTGGAGGCAATTGAAAGAGGCTTTCCTAGAAAGGTTCTTTCCACCTTCCAGGAGAGTACAATTGAGGGATGAAATTAGTAACTTCCAATAGCTTCCTACTAAAGCTCTTCATGAGACCTAGGAGAGGTTTAAAAAGAAGCTGATACAATGCCCGAACCATAACATGGTGGATATTCATTTGATGAAGACTCTTTATTGGGCTTTGAACTTTATTACAAAGCCAGTCATGGATAATACTGCAGGAGGGTCATTTGATAACCTTACTTTTTCATAGACTTCGGAGATGGTTAATCGAATGACCAAACAGAGTAGAGCTTGGCATACTAGGGATTCTATGGTAGCAATACCTACTGTGTCTGGTAGTATGAATGCAGAGCAATGAAGAAGAAGGAATAACATGACCAGTACATGGCATACTTGAAGACACAGATGGATTTACTGACTAAGCATCTATTATCTGAAAAAATAAAGAAGATAAAAGTTGTTGAATCCCAGGAAAGAGATGACTCTAATTCGGAAGAAGAGGCAAATTATCTAAATAATCAAGGGGGTTTTTGAGGCAATATCCAAGGAAATCAAGATCAGAACTATTATGACAGAGATGGTTACAAGGATAAAGATCAAGGAAATTGGAAGAGCAAGAATGATAGGAGTGGAATATATGTACCTCCTGGAAGTAGAGATAATGTTGTAACTAGCTCTGGAAAGATATCCACAGAGGAAATAAGGGAGAAATTATTAAAGGGAGTTGAGCCTACCAACTCTGGGGTGACTACTATGAAGAGTGATTTGTCTTCCATGAGTCAGTTGGTAAACTCATACTCTACTTCTATCAAACAGTTGGAGTAGCAAATGAGCCAACTCTCAGTAATATTGAATTAAAGAAAGAGCGAAACTCTGCCTAGATATACAGTTTAGAACCCTTAAAATGATGGCTTTTGAATGGAAATTACCACATGGAGTGGTAAGGTATTACCAGGCCTGCCTGTGGGAAAAGCTATGATAGAAGACATGATTGAAGAGGTTATTGAGCATGGAGAAATTTATCCAGTGGATTCTAAGAAACTGGATGAGGTTATTGATGATACATAATCCAATCATCAACAGGTTAATAAGTTAGAGAAGAGTAAGGGAAAGAAGGTTGAAGTGGTGGTTACTACGCTCCCAAAACCACCGTCTCTATTTCCCCATCAGTTAAAGAAGAAGGGTAATGACATAAAGTTTGGTAAGTTTATGGCCATGCTTAAGCAGTTGACAATAAATTTACCATTGGTGAAGGCATTGGAGCAAATGCCCAGGTATGTAAAGTTCATGAAAAACCTTGTTACGAAAAAAAGGATAGTTAGTTATGAGATGATGGACAATCTCCATCACTGTGGTGCTATTTCCACAAGGTCATTGGTGCAGAAGAAGGCAGACCTGGGAGCATTTACTAACCCGTGCACTATTGGGCCTCTTGATTTTACAAAAGCTCGATGTGACTTGGGAGCCAGTATAAATTTGATATTGGTTGTTGTGTATAAGAAATTGGGTTTGGGGGATCCTACTCCTATAAACATGAGATTAGTTATGGCGGACAGATCTGTGAAGCGGCCTATGGGGATTCTATATGACATATTAGTTAAGGTGGCTAGTTTCATATTTCCAGATGATTTTGTCATTCTCGATTGCGTGGTGGAATTTAAGGTGTCCATAATATTGGGTAGCAATTTCCTTTAAATTGGGAGTGTACTTATTGATTTGAGGGAAAATGAGCTACTATTCAGGCTGAATGATGAAGTAGTTTGATTTGATGTATGTCAGTCCATGAAACAACATAAATATATGAGCATATTTTCTATTATGGATGTTTATTATGAGGAGGAGCAGGAAGTGCCTATCGAAGAAATATTTGCTGTGGAGACTTTAGCTGCTGTATTGATAAAATTTAATCATGACGGTATTGAAGATTATAAGGAGACGGTGTGTGCCTTAACAAACATGGGATTTTATTCACATGCACCCAAGAAGATGGATTTGGACTTGAAAAATCATCCAAGTCCACCTGCTAAGCCTTCTAATAAAGAGCCACCTACCTTGGAGCTGAAGGAGTTTCCCGATCATTTGAGGTATGTGTTCCTAGGTAGTGGGACTACACTACCAATTAGTCATCTCTATTCTTAAGAGATATAAGAGGGCTATTAGTTGGACGATTGCAGACATCATCGGTATCCCTCCTGGTATATGTACACGTAAGATTCAGCTCAAGGAAGATTGTGTTCTGACTATTAAGCATCAGCGTAGACTGAACCCCTTATGCAAAAGGTGGTAAAGAAAGAAATTTTCAAGTGGCTAGATGTAGGAGTGGTATACCGAATCTCAGATAGTAAATGGGTGAGTCCTGTTCAGTGTGTCCCCAATAAAGGGGGCATGACAGTGGTGGATAACGAGAAGAACAATTTGATTCCACCCAGGCCTGTTACTGGGTGGAGGGTGTGTATGGACTATAGAAAACTCAACTTATGGATATTGAAAGACCACTTTCCAATGCCTTTCATGGATCATATGGTTGATCAGTTGGAGATAAAAGGTTGGTATTATTTCTTGGATGGCTATTCTGGTTATAATCATATTTCTATAGCCCTGGGGGATCAGGAGAAAATGACATTCACCTGCCCATATGGTAGCTTTGCATTCAAGAAGATGTCATTTGGATTGTGTAATGCTTCCGCCACCTTTCAATGGTGCATGATGTCTATTTTCTCAGATATGGTTAAAGACACCTTGGAGGTGTTTATGGATGAATTTTTGGTGGTAGGAGATTCGTTTGAGCTGTGTTTGATAAATTTGAGCAGGGCTTTACAGCGGTGTGAGGAGTTCAATCTTGTGCTTAATTGGGAGAAATGCCACTTCATGGTAAAGGAGGGCATTGTTCTCGGACACAAAATTTCAGCAAAGGGGATTGAAGTTGATCGAGCTAAATTTGAGGTTATAGAGAAGATTTCACCTCCTATTTCAGTGAAGGGGGTGCGTAATTTCCTTTTTCATGCTGGCTTCTATCGGAGATTTATAAAGGACTTCTCAAAGAATGCAAACCCCCTTTGCAAACTTTTGGAGAAAGAAGTCAAATTCTCCTTTGATGATGATTGCTTGAAGGCATTTGAATGCTTTAAAGGGAAGCTGGTTGATGCTCTTATTATTATTGCACCAGATTGGTCAAAACCATTTAAGATCATGTGTGATGCAAGCGGTGTTGCCCTTGGAGCTGTGCTGGGACAAAAGAAGGAAAAATTGATTCATCAAAGCTACTATGCCAGCAAAATGCTGAATAGAGCTCAAAAGAACTACACCATCACAGAATAGGAACGTCTTGCAGTAGTCTATGCTTTTGAGAAGTTTTGGGATTATTTACTAGAATCCAAGGTGGTGGTCCATACTGATCACGCAGCCTTGAGATATTTGATGGCAAAAAAGGATGCTAAACCAAGGTTGATTAGATGGGTGCTTCTGCTTCAATACTTTGACTTCAAAGTCAAGGATAGGAAGGGCTGCGTAAACCAAGTGGTGGATCATCTGCCTAGGCTGGAAATTGAGCAAGCAGCTAGAGATAAATTTGAGATCAATGATGCATTTCCAGATGAGGAAATCTTGGCTGCTATTATAGAGAAAATACTTTGGTATGCTGATTTCGTAAATTATGTGGTGAGTGAGGTGATTCTGAAGAATCTTTATTTCCATCAAAGAAAGAAGTTTCTCCATGATATGGCATATTATTTTTGGGATGATCTGTATTTGTTTTGGCGATGTGCTGATAATATCATATAGAGATGTGTTCTATAATTAGATATACTGAGTATCTTGAAAGCATGTCATGCGTCCCCGGTTGGAGGTCGTCATGCTAGAGACTATAGTGCTAAAAAATTACTACAAAGGACGACTTTGTTCAAAGATGCTTATGACTTTGTGAGAAGATACGACCAATGTCAGAAGCAGGGGTCAATCTCCAAGTGCTATGAAAAGCCTTTGACAAAAATGATAGAGGTAGAACTATTCGACGTTTGGGGCATCGACTTCATGAGGCCTTTCATGAGCTTATACAGGATGGAATACATTCTAGTTGCTGTTAATTATGTATCAAAATGGGTTAAAGACGTGGCTTTGGCTGACAACAAAGGGAAGAGAGTAGTTGCACTCCTTAAAAGGAACATTTTCTCTCTATTTGAGGTACCACACACCATTATAAGCGGCGGTGGATCTCACTTTTGCAATCGTGTGTTTCAAGCTGCCTTAGCAAAGTATGGTGTCAAGCAACACAAAGTAGCAACTCCATACCACCCATAGGCTAGTGGACAAGTGGAGATTTTGAATAGAGAGATCAAAGCCATACTTTCTAAAACAGTGAATGCTAGCAGACAAAATTTGTCTAAGAAGCTTGATGATGCCTTATAGGCATACAGAACAACTTTTAAGACACCAATCAGCATGTCACCGTACTAGTTGGTTTATGGCAAGGTATGCCATCTGCCAATTGAATTGGAGTGTAAGGAGTTGTGGGTACTTAGAGGCTGAATTTGAACTGGGATGAGGTGGCGCAGTTGAGAATGGGGCAGCTGAATAAGATGGATGAGTTCCATCTAGGGGCGTATGAAAGAGCTGATCTTTACAAGGAGAGAATGACGAAGTATCACGACTGCAGGATTGAAAAACGGGATTTCCAGAAAGGTGATTTGGTGCTTCTATTCAACTCTGGACTCAAACTATTTCCAGGTAAGCTCAAATCTAAATAGTTCAGCCCATTTAAAGTGAATCAAGTCTACTCATCTGGAGTAGTGGAACTCGAGAATGAAGACAAAAGTGTCTTTAAGGTAAATGGGAAACGTGTGAAACTGTATATCGGTCCAATGGATTCATTAAAAAGTATTGCTACTATCTATCTCGATGAAGTCTGAATAATCGAGATAACTGAGTCGTGCTGCGACGATAAATCAGGCACTAATGGGAGGCAGCCCACAGTGTGTTGTTGTAAAGCATTAGTTAAATTATTTTGTTGCTTCAGTGCATTTTTGATGTATTTGTGAAGTGTGCAAGATTTAAAATATAGCAAAAAGGAATAATACAATTGGAAAAAGGGTTGAAAATCTGAGTTACTGAAACAAATATGATGGCTGAATTGGTGGACCACCAGTCGCTTGACGGACCACCATTTCAACTGTCATAAAGAAGCTAAAAAATTCATTCACTAGAGAAAGTTGACGACCAATGTGGTGGACCGTCACTAAATTGGTGGACCACCACACTGACAGTCAAAATCAAGCTGAGTTGAACAGGTTCTGGTAAGGTGCGACGGCCAAAGTGGTGGACCGTCACACATTTGGTGGACCGCCACTTGGACCATTGAAATTAAGCTGAGTTGACCATGTTCTGGTAAGGTGCGATGGCCAAAGTCGTGGACCGTCATATTTTTGGTGGACCGTCGAAATTAAATTGAGGTAACCATGTTCTGGTAATGAGTGACGGCCCAAATAGTGATCTATCTCATTTTTGATGGACCGTCATAGAAATCGTCGTTGTTACCTTAGCACTGGGTCGGGTCGGGTTAAAATTGAGATCTATTTAAGTGACCTGCATTTGGGTAATTTATTTTTAAGAGGTAAAAGAGCGGTTACATGCGTTATACCCTTTGTTACATGCGTTGTACCCTTTTCAACTTCTTCAACTGACCAAATTCAATTGGATTCAAAGAATCTGACGGCATTTGATCTTCTTAGGACTCTCCATCTACTTCTTTTTGCTCTATTTACATTACCAGAAATTCGCTAATTTCCGACGGAAAAAAGTAGTCGCAATTTTTCAACTACTTTGGTCAGAAAATTTATTTTTTATTTTTTTTGTACAAAATATTATTCCGATACTATTTGTGACTACAACAGTCAAAATATTTGATGGTAAATTGCGGGAAATGTATATTCCGACTACTGCAGTCGAAAATAAAAATAATTAAATAAATATATCACTAGATATATAATCAGTCCCTTACACAGAAATTAAATAATTATTTAAATAAATTATTAAATATTTATTTTCGACTACTGTAGTCGGAAATATAAATAATTAAATAAATATATTATTAAATGTATAATCAGAATTAAATAATTATTTAAATGAAATATTAAATATTTATTTATGACTAATATAGTCTGAAATATAAATAATTAAAAAAATATATTATTAAATATATACTTATACCCTTATACAAAATTAAATAATTATTTAAATAATTTATTAATTATGTATTTCCGACTATTGTAGTCGGAAGCGTAAATAGTTATATTATTATTTAACCGATCGATTTAGTCGATTAACATAAATAATTAAATATATCATATATATAACCGACTACTGTAGTCGAAAAATTTAAATAATTAAATATATTAAATGATTATCCGACTGAAGTAGTTGGAAATTTATATAAAATATAACCTAAACGCACCAGAACTACTTTCCAAATTCTCTCTCTAAATCTAAGCCATCTCTCTCTCACTCTAAGAGGTCTCTCTTACTAACAACGGTCTCTCTAAAAATTTTCACTGAACGATGATGGTGAACGATGGTGGAGTGGTAACGATGACGGTGAACGACGGTAATGAAGGTCAATTTCATGTGTTGCCGCTATTACTTCTCTACAACGCACCATTTTTTACCCTCCCAACTCTCTACTCATCACCCACTCCGCTTCTTTTCTTGCCAGGGCTTCTCTCAGCTCCTTTCCGACAAGTATGTTTTTTCCTCTAACTTGTTCTTTTACATGCACGCTATATGTTCAATGAATGTCCTTTAATAAAATATGCTTGAATAGGTATGGAGTATTCAAGATGAAGGGGTCATTTATTGATTATTCTTGAAGGGAATTTACAATTTGGTATTGGAAGTTGTAAAGTCACAGTCTCGGGGTCAGCGTGGATTTGTACGTCTGGTTTTCGACAAATGCCTCGTAATTTCCTACTTTATGTAGTCAACAACATACCTAGTGTAGTTCCACATAGTGAGGTCTGGGGAGGGTAGTTCCTTCCTTATGTAGTATTGGAATAAGACAGGCTTGAACAGGTAAGGAGTATTTCATGTAGTTCACCCCTACTAGTCTTGAGATTGAGGGGTCATTGATTGGTTATACTTGATTATTCTCGAATGAACTTTATGTAGTATTGAAATTAACTGTGCTTGAACGAGAATGAGGTATTTCATGTAGTTCACCCCTACTAGTTTTGTGATTGAGCAGTCATTGATTGATTATTCTTGAATGGGCTTAATGTACTTTATTTTGTGATTGAGGGGTCATTGATTGATTATTATTGAATGGGATTTATGTACTATGGAGTTTAATTGGCTTGAATGGGCGTGGATTCATGTAATTCACCTCGACTAGTTTTGTGATTAAGAGGTCATTGATTGATTATTCTTGAATGGATTTTAGAATTTGGTACTAGAATTTATATAGTCACAGACCAAAATGAGCCGATGTATCTCTGAACAAAGTTGTTTGGTACTCGAATTTATAGGCATGGATTCAAACTTTGATTGTTTATGTTTTTGCAATGATCCTCTTTCCCACCCTCTGGCCTAGGTTGCCACTTTCCAGTTACACCAATTTTGAGCTAGTCAAAGAGAGTGACCAAGATTTACAAGTAGATCAGAAATCATATATTGAATTATATTCTAAGCCAGACTTGTTTGATTCATATTTGTTGGGAGCTAATGTGACCTACCCTGTTTCAATGTTTTGGATAAAATTGCTTGGTGATAACTGTACATATTTGTTGCTTTAATATCTTGTTGCATGCTAAACTGTACCTTATTTATGATACTTTTACAAAAATATTTCTTGGTGTACATGTTCATTTGCTTTACAAGTAATGGTAAAATACTATCTAAGCAGGTGGAAGGTCTTTCTACGTTGGTTAGTTTTGTCTCAAATCAAGTTGGAGCCCAAACAAACCTGTTAATTAAAATATTATACTGTTGCTGGCTGTTTTTCTATGTTGTATTGAATCTCTTAGTTTTCTTCTTTTGTCCACTGCGTAGTAGAATCTCTAAACAAACCTGTTATTGTTTTATTTCTCTTGTTTTTGTTTCTCTTCTCTATTATTATTGTTGTCGTTCTTGTGTAGATGGAAAATGAAGATTGTACATGGATGTATAATAGACTTAATCTTAACCATGCATGGTTAAGGGAGGAATATAAAGCTGGGGTAGCTGGATTTATTACTAAAGCAACGAAACTTAATGATTTTCTTACTGAAGGGACAATTAGGTGTCCTTGTTGGAATTGCAAGTGTTGCAAGTTATTAAGTCCATATGTTGTTACATTACATATTTATAAGAAGGGTTTTATGGTGAATTATACCGTGTGGACAGCTCATGGAGAGAGTAGTGCTGCAAATAATTTTACTTTTATGAATTATGTTGAAAGTCCAATAAGAAAGAATAATGTTGAAAGTTCACGATATAGTGAGATGGTCAGGGATGCTTTTGGGACACACTCAGGGTCTCAAAATGAACCAAATGATAAGGCTAAGCACTTTTATGAACAGTTAAAGAAAGCTAGTGTTCCATTGTATGAAGGATCAGTGCATTCTAAGTTATTGATTGTCATTCGATTACTGAGTATTAAGTCAGATTATTCTATTTCACAAGAGGGAATGAATTCTATCATTGGATTTATGAATGAACTTAACCCAAATAAACTCGACTTACCCAAAGATTTCTACACAACAAAGAAGTTAGTTTCTAATTTAGGACTTTCATCAGAGAGAATTCACTGTTGTGAGAAAGGTTGTGTGTTATTCTATAAGGAAGATGCAAATTTAGAACATTGCAAATTTCGTAATCAGCCTCGTTATAAGGAAGTCACACATGCTAACGGGGAGAAGGTTCCTGTGAAGTTGATGCATTACTTACCCCTTATACCACGGTTAAAGAGGTTGTATGCAACAATGAGATCTGCCCCTCATATGAGATAGCACTATGAAAATAAAAGATCACCTGGTGTTTTATGTCATCCGTCAGAAGGAGAAGCATGGAAGAATTTTAATAGTGTGTATCCGGATTTTTATAGTGAACCAAGAAACATTAGGTTGGGATTATCTACTAATGGAATCACTCCATTTTTTGTCTCAGCTACACCATATTCATGTTGGCCAGTGTTTGTGACTCCTTATAATCTCCCGCCTGAATTGTGTATGATGAGTCAATATATATTTCTAACTTGCATAATTCCAGGTCCTCACAATCCAAAGGTTTTGATTGATGTATATCTCCATCTATTGATTGATTAGTTGAACTTATTATGGCATGAAGGTGTGGAAGCATATGATGTATCAATGAAACAAAACTTTAGATTGCATACTACTTTGATATGGACTATAATAAATGACTTTCCTGCTTATGGAATGATGTCTGGGTGGTCGAATGCAGGCAATTTAGCTTGCCCTTATTGTATGGAAGACACAAAAGCATTCACTTTGAAACATACGGGTAAAAACTCATGGTTTGACTGTCACCGTCGATTCTTGCCAATGCAACTTGAGTTTAGGAGAAATACTAGTGATTTTATGAAGAATAAGACTGATTTTGAGGAACCACCGCCAATTTTGTCACGAGAAGAAATTTGGGATAGAGTGAGGAATCTGC
The DNA here is from genome assembly GCF_002878395.1 of Capsicum annuum. Classification (NCBI taxonomy): domain Eukaryota; kingdom Viridiplantae; phylum Streptophyta; class Magnoliopsida; order Solanales; family Solanaceae; genus Capsicum; species Capsicum annuum. The sequence goes on from NC_061120.1 coordinate 210,204,820, forward strand.
CTAAGGTAACAGAGTCTCCACCATCCAGGATACCTGGTTATGGTGTTACACATAACTGGACTAAATGAAGCATATTTGGGGAGTTAGATTACTGGAAGGATAATCTTCTGCCTCATAATCTGGATCCCATGCATATTAAGAAAAACTTCTTTAACAACTTGTTTAATACTGTGATGGATGTAAGTAACAAAACAAAAGATAGCTTAAAGGTCAGGATGGACTTAAAGGAGTATTATCGGCGTAGTGAGTTGTACATGACATACTTAAACAATAAGATTCAGAAGCCCAAGGCCAGTTACACATTCACTTTGGAGGATAAAAGAGTGATTTGTGATTGGGTTAACAATTTGAAAATGCCAGATGAATATGTGTCAAATTTGTATAGGTGTGTTGACATGAAGGAAGGAAAGTTGACCTCTATGAAGATCCATGACTGTCACATTTCCATGGAATCATTGATGCCTATTGCATTCTATACATTGCCCGATAGAATTTGGAAGCCCATAACAGAGATAAGCTTATTTTTCAAAGATTTATGTTCTAACACATTAAGGAAGGAGAACCTATATTTGATGGATATCAACATTCACTTAACCTTAAACAAGTTGGCAAAAAAGTTTCCTCCTATTTTTTTATGTGATAGAGCATCTTTCAATTCACCTTGTGCAAGAGACACGACTTGGAGGGCCTGTTCAGTGTCGATGGATGTATCCCTTTGAGAGGTATTGACTTTTAACATTTACCTTCATGTGTTTTAATTGAACATTATTTCATCTAAAAGATCATACTATGCAGGACTATTGGCAAATATAAGTAATTATGTCATTTGAGTAGAAGTTGAATAGACAAACCTTAATCATTCCTATTTTTGTACCATATATAATTATGTCATTTGCTCTCAGAAGACTTGCTATCTTGTTTCCTGCTGATAATCTTCCAACTTTGTGTTGTGTTCTTCTCAACCAAATCTGGTTGCTCCATCTATTCATGGGTCAGTATGCTACCAGTTTTGTTACCTTCATATGTGAAGAGTCAATGGTTGAACTTGCACTATATTACCCAGTTCTTATATACAGCTAATGAGTTCACAACCTTGTTTTTCATACTCCAACTCTTTGATGATGCTTTGATCTCTTGCTTTCTATTGTTTATTTCGAAGACAGTTGATTGATTGAATAATCTTGTCAATTTAGTAGGTTTTAGATTAGTTATTGAACCAAGTCCTGTTTTTCAGATTTCACTGGCCACATAGGCATGAAACTTACTCATATTACAATGACTTCAGAGTCGATATGAACATAAATTAATTAAATTTAATTTCACAACAATAACATCAGAATTTAATTGTATCTATGTCATATATTACACGTAAACTAAGCACATGCACAATCATCATATTCCCAATGATATATTTGTAACTCATTTTCTGAGTTAGTTATTTTATATTAGTCGGAAACAAGATCTGACCCTGACCTATATGCTTGAATCAGTGCAGCCTACATACAGCTTTCAATTTGTCAATGTTCCACACCTTATGGATTTATTCTTTAAATATTTACAAGAAATTATGGTTAGATAACTTAATTGATTGATTCATTAGATTAAGAATATTAGCATTCATGATTCAATTGTGTTTTCAGAATGACTATTTAATAAACTAATATCTCAGTAATTATCACATTTCTTCATGTATTTTATTTCATTTAGCTTAAGCTCTTTTTTAGTGTTTACAAAAAAGCTCCAAGCAGCCTGCCCAGCCAGGCTTTCTCTCACTCAGTACTACAGGGAATGCAGAATTTAATTTTTGTTTGATTTAAGAAACATATCTAGGCAGCATAACACAGACCAACTCCAATTTTTGGGTTTTTTTCCAAGTGGTTAATAAAGAAAATCAATGGCATAAAAAGGTCATGGTAATGGACGGCATAAGAAAGGTAAGAAAGAACCTGATAATCTTCTCGTAGGTCAATATACACCACCACCACCACCACCTGTTACCACAACTCTTCAAACAGCTACTACAAATATTATTCCTCATCCAAGGGAAACTATTTGACTACCAAATGCATTTTTCATGCCCCCATTGTTCATTTTTTCCGGATTCAAGGTCGTTGAAAATTTTAAAATTGGTATTGTTCGTTGTTTCCAAATTTAAGATCGTCGAAAATTTAATAATTGATATGGTCATTGTTTCCCACTTCAAGGCTGCCAAAAATTTTCAAATTCGATGTTGTTTATTATTTTCGACTTCATCACACAATTCATAACCAAAGAATCGACAACAAACCAACATGAGCAATTATTCACCGGCAACAAAGATCAAACAACACAAAAACATTCAATCTCAACATCATACATCACTCCTCATTTTTCTATTGACAAAAAACACACATTTGACCCGATACATACACAAATTTACACACATAAGGGACGAAAAATACACACAAACATACTTCACTGGAATTGAAAAACAGCAACCTATACACACGCAGCACAAATTTCTTGAATTTCAAGAAATTAAAAAATCAGCACCAAATCAGGTGGGTATTCATAAAAAATAAATCAGGTGGGTATTCGCAATAAATTATGAAAAATTAGCACCAAAGATCTTGTACAATCATAAATTCAACATCAATTTTCAAAGTTGATAAATTAAAAAAAAAGGAAAAAGATTGACAAATGGGTATTCTTTGATTTCTGTAATTAAAGAAAATGATAGAAAGAGAAAGTAAAGAAAACATAATGAGTTCATTTTGGCTTTTGAGATTGAAGAAAAGAAGATGAAGAGAAAGAGGAAAAATGGATCGAGATTAAAATAATTAAATTTTAAGATAAAAATTTAAAAAATGACGTGACATTGCCGTGGCATGATGTGGCAGCGAGTGCAGCTCACCGCCTGAAACAATATCTAGGCATGAGCTTTTAGGGGTGTAAATATTCCACTTTAAAATAGTTCAGGTGGGTCGTAGGAACCCCTGCAAAGTATAAGTGTGTAGTTGGAATTTGGGGCAAAGGTTGGGGGGCTTTTGGCCGTTTTCTCTAGAAAGAACAAGTGGTAATCTCTCTACAATGAATAGAGATACTAAAGCATCAAATTTTAATATCAAAACTGAAGAGCAACCACTACTCTGTACCAACACAACCATCGTGTCTTTCTTAGCATATAAGGAAAACAAAGAAAGATGAAAAGTTTTTTTTTAGAAAATGAACAAAATCAACCACCAATATTTGGAATAAACAATCATCTTGAAAAATATGAGTCTATGGACTAATTAAATAAGCCAAAGAAGACATCGAAATGCAGAAATTTAAGACTAGGCAGAGGCTAAAAATAGAAAAGAGAGCACCTTCACCCTACTTCTGCTTATGGAAATCAAAATTCTTAAAACCTATGATATATGAAACAAAAATATTTAAAAAATCAAGGGAAACTGGCTTGGAGAGCATCAGTTTCCACCTTTGTCTGTTCCTTCATTATACTGTTGAGCCTTTGCAATCCTTTTTTTTTTTAGAACGTAACATTTGTATTATGAACCAACACTTAGATTGTGCAAAAACCCTTTACATGCAGTAAGAAGTTAGTAAGAAAAAAAAGGAACTCCTATTCCTAACATGCCTCTAGAACGTCTAGGATATCATCTGCAACTATAGGAGATTTCTTTGTATTCCAAACTAAACCATGACATAATGAAGCTGTGTGGAGTTCTTTCTATTCACTATTATTATTATCTTCTTGTTGTTGTTCATCTTGAAGTCTAGTGAAGCCGTTTGTGGCCTATTTCAATTCACTAGCATTGTTGACATCTTGTTTCTCTTGTTGTTGTTCATCGTGAAGTATAGTGAAGCCATGTGTGGCCTATTTTGATTCATTAGCATTGTTGACATCCTGTTGCTCTTATTGTTGCTTGTTTCTTTGGTTGTGAACTTGATCTTGTATCACACTGCCTGATGGTTTTAGAAAGATCCATTGTCTGCATCTAACCCCTATCCTCTATACTCTCTATCCCGGACAAATAAAATCTTGAAATGACACTTTGTAGTACATTCTAGGGCTACACAGTCAGACCCAAATAGAACTAAGCTGAAAGCCATCGCCAAAATATCAACATGAACTTCTCTCAACCAAGTGTTCTATAACTGGGGCTACTCTATAACCTTACTCCCCCTAGGTGTAAATAGATATATAGAGGAGGCTTAGAAAGAATTAAACTCCCTAACCAAGGGATGGATGTAAAAAGCCTAGGTTCCAGCCAACCACTTTAACTGTTATAAATCAATTGAGTCCTGCAGGTATGGTACCCATGCTAGCCCTGACAAATCTATCTTTCTTTGAGGCTGACCCATCTTTATAATGAATCTATCCTGGTAAAAAATACATATGCTCTCCTTTATCAAACTAGGGAGAGTGCGATGGTGAAGTCTTACCACCTTTATCCTAGCCTAGGAATTGGTCTCAATGTATACATCTCATCCCAGTCTATGTAGATGTAGGCTGAGTGTGATTTGTGAGCATATGCTAACACACTTGAGGCTTTTAACTCTAAATAATTTCAAGGTCTTAAGCAACTTTAGTTATTTTTTATTAGTTTATGTTTGATTTTGCTGGTTAAGTTGATATGATAGAGAACCAACATGAAATGAAGCAAAGAAGTTGAAACTTAAAGAAATCTAAAGACAAGTGTGGCTGATGACATTTGTGATAAGTCGTCAGCCCTGTGATAAGTTATTAGGTTGGTCATCATCAGTAGACAAAGAATTGGCCTAAAGTGGAAGTTGTGATGACATTTTATGATAAGCCGTCTTAATGGTGATAATTCATCAGGAATACTGTCAGACTTACGCAGGACATGAGAATTGGAGTAAGAGTGTGATGATATTTCTGATAAGTCGTCATAGTCCTGATAAGCTGTAAGAAGTTGCCATCTACCTAAGAAAGTATGAGTGCAGAATTGGAGAAGACCTAACGACATTCTTGATAAGTCGTCAGGATCCTGATAAGGCGTCACTAATAGTCGTTGTCTATTCCGAGAAAAAGCTGTAACCTTGATTTTGTTTTCTTATTTAGGGTAAACTATTTAAAGAATTGTTTTAGGATTTTCTAGACACTATTATTATTATTATTATCATTATTATTATCATTTTCTCTCTTTACTTCTTGACTTTAACAGTACAACTATTTCTGAGAGATTATTATCAGTATTTTGGGATTTTTCCTTTGTGATCTAACCTGAGATTCACTAGTTATTATTTATCTCTGTAATTTTATCTTTCAAATCATAAATTCAATTATGTGTTTCGTTCATTACATCATGAGTGGCTAAACTCCATTAACCTGAGTTATGGGATCTAGGGTTAGGTCTTGATGAGGTGCTAAGTATTCAAGATTCAAAAGGTGGCAGGATTTCTTGATAATTCTGAAGTTTTAATTAACGTCTGTTGGTTGCAAACAATAGACACACCTGCTTTGATTTGCTTGAGAAAGAAATCAAATATAGTAGGAAATGAATTATCAATAGGGACTCGAAAATACTTCTTTTAATAATCAGCGGTGTAACAAGGTTGGTTAACCTAAGGTAAAATCTGGGCAGTAAATAGAAATTCCCTAAGTTCGAGAGGATTAGGGAATTAAACGCTTAAGTAGGTCGAGAGACATTAAAGCATAACATCGATAAATATAGCTTGTTATCCTACCTTCCGTGAGAATCTTGAACCACTTTTACCATCTGTCATGTAACGAAAGCCCTAGTGAACATAATTCTGGTTATTTCATAAACTCTTGATTTACAAGCACCCAAAGTAAAGTGAAACAACAACTTGTTAAACCAAAACCCACCATTTCAGGAAACATTAAACTATCAGTGGATTAAATCGCAAACAACTTGAGTTCACACCATATTCCCTGTGGGATTCGACCCCAACCTAGTTGAGTTTTATATTGACAACGATCATTTACACCTATTCAAGAGTGTAATTTGAGTGTTATCAAAAATGGCATCGTTTTTGGAAAATACAGTTGTAAGCTATAGTTTGTATGTGCTAATTGACTGTTAGTTAAGTTTCCTAGATTTACGTTTATTTGTTGTTTTTGTTTATTTGAAGGATTTTATAGTGTATGCCTAGCACCAAAAGTTCTGGAGAAACATTATTACCACTAAATCCAAAATCATAATGAATTGGAAGAATGACAGAACAATAAGAGGCTGATAGACTGGCAGCCTTAGCTAGAGCTCGATGAATGTACAAAATGTCGGGTAACATGCACCTCATCCAAACCCTAAGGATAAAGATTTGGGTAACGAGGAGTTATTGAACCCTGGTAACCCAAAGCGTGCAGTGCAGATAGCTGCACAAGTTCCACGTAATGTTAAACGGAACCTTCCATTCCAAATAAGACAAGAGTACCAGCCAGCCAGTATGATCTGAATTCTGCTGATGATGGCATGGACGGGGTAGGTGCAATGGGTGCAATTATTCCTCTACCGTTGGCACCTGGAGCCAAGTTTAACATTACGAGTACTACGATCCAACTCCTCAATCTGAAGGGGTTGTTTGGTGGCCTTCCTGGGATGATCTAAACCTGCATCGGGTGAATTTTGTCACCATTTAAAAATCTTTTGATAACCCAGGAGTGGGCCAGAACACTATCCGATTGAGGTTGTTCCCGTTGTCTTTGTTTGGGGAGGCAACATTGTGGCTGAATGAGCTTAAGCCTAATTCCATCACCCACTGGAGGCAATTGAAAGAAGCATTCCTAGAATGGTTTTTTCCACCCTCCAAGAGGGTAAAGTTGAAGGACAAAATTAGCAATTTTAGACAGCTTTCTACAGAAGATTTGCATGAGACTTAGGAGAGATTCAAGAAGAAGCTAACACAGTGTTTGAACTACAATATAATGGACTTACACTTGATGGAGACTTTATATAGGGCCCTCAACTCTGTAATAAAGCCGATTGTAGATTTTGTTGATCTATCTTTTCAAGATGCCTCAGATATGCTAAATAGGATGCCCAAATAGAGTCGGGCTTGGAATATCAGGGAGTTTGTGGTAACAAGCCCCACTATTTCTATTGGTATGTCTACTGAACAATATAGGAGAGATGAGGAAAGGGATTAAGACATGGACCATCTAAAAACTCATATGGACTTGCTCACCAATAACTTATTGTTAGGGAAGACTGAGAAAGTGAAGGTTGTAACGTCTCAAGACTGAGTGGATGTAGAGCCTGAAGAAGAGGCAAATTATGTTAATAATTAGGGGGTTTCCGAGGCAATAGCCAAGGGAATCAAGGTCGTAACATTTATGACAAGCCTGGTTACAAAGATAGGGAGCAAGGAAACTAGAGAAACAATAATGACAGGAGTGGTTTAGATGTTCCTCCTGGAAATCAGGAAGCTGCTGCAACTAGCTCTGGAAAGATGTCCTTGGAGGACATGATGGAGAAATTATTGAAGGGAGTTGAGGCCACCAACTCTGGTGTAACCACCATAAAGATGGATCTAACATCCATCAATCAATTGGTGCACTCTCACTCCACTGCTATCAAATAGTTAGAGCAGTAGATAAGCCAACTTTCCGCTATATTCAACCAGACAAAGAGTGAAACATTACCAACTGATAGGGTTTAGAATCTACAGAATGATCGCTCATGTATGGAGATTACCACTAGTAGTAGTAAGATATTATCTGGTCCTTTTGTGGGAAAATCTGTAGATGGTGAGGTAGTTGTTGATAAATCCGAATAAAGCAATCCAGTGGAGTCTGAAAAGCTAGGTAGTTCTGTTAATGCTTCAGAGAAGAAAAGAGAAAAGAAAGATAAAGTGGTGTTGAAAACTATCCCATGACCACTACCTCCCTTTCCTCAATGATTGAAAAAGAAGGCTGATGATGCAAAATATAGCAAATTCATGGCAATGCTCAAGCAACTGACAGTAAATGTGCCTTTGGCTGAGGCACTTGAGCAAATGCTAGGATACGCAAAATTTATGAAGGACTTTGTGACTAAGAAAAGAGAGGTGAGCAATGAATTGGAGGAAAATCTCCACCATTATAGTGTTATTTCTACAAGGACCTTGGTGCAGAAGAAGCCAGACCCGAGCACATTCACTATTCCCTGTATAATAGGGACTATGGAATTCGCCAAGGCATTATGTGATCTGGAAGCAAGTATTAATTTGTTGCCACTGACTGCTTATAAAAAGTTGGGTCTGGGAAATCCCACACCCACCAATATGCGACTCGTGATGGCGGATAGGTCAGTAAAGCGACCTGTTGGCATTCTGTATGATGTGTTGGTGAAGGTGTCCAGCTTTATATTCCCTGCAAACTTTTTCATTCTGGATTGTGAGGTGGACTTCTAAGTGCCCATAATTTTGGGTTGACCTTTCCTCATAACCGAAAGTGTGTTGATTAATTTGAGAGCGAATGAGCTTTTATTCAGGATGAATGATGAAGTGGTCAGGTTTGATATGGGTAAGTCATTGAATCAACATAAAGAAATGAGTGTGTTCTTAGTAGTTGATGTGTATTATGAGGATGAACAGGAAGTGTCCATAGCTGAGCAACTTGTTATCGAACCTTTGGCTGCAATTATGATGAATTATGATAGTGAAGGCATCGGGGAGTATGAAGTGACCGTTTGTGGTTTGACAGGAATGGGTTCATATCCTTATGCTCCAAGAAAGCTAAAAATTGACCTTGTTAATCGACCAACACCACCATTTAAGCCATCTATTGAGGAGCCTCCTATATTGGAATTGAAACAACTGCCTGAACACTTATGGTACATGTTTTTTGGCAACGGGAACACGCTACCTGTTATTATTGTGGCTGATTTGGATGAGCAATAGTTAAACACACTTATTTTATTACTTTATAGGCACAAGAGAGCTATAGGCTAGACCATCGCAGATATTATTGGCATTCCCTTGGGCATCTGCACGTATAAAATTCAACTGAAGGAAGATTGTATTCCAACCATAGAGAATTAGTGCCGTCTTAACCCACCAATGAAAGAGATAGTTAAGAAGGAGATTATTAAGTGGTTAGATGTAGGAGTGGTTTACCCTATTTGTGACAGCAAGTGGGTGAGCCCAGTTCAATGCATTCTCAAAAGAGGGGCATAACGGTGGTTGCTAATGAAAGAAATAAGTTGATTCCACTCTGTCCTGTAACTGGGTGGAGAGTTTACATGGACTACTACAAGCTTAATTCTTGGACTCTGAAAGACCACTTCCTGATGCCTTTTATGGACCAAATGCTTGATTGATTAGTTGGAAGAGGGTGGTATTGCTTCTTAGATGGGTATTTTGGATACAACCAAATCTGCATTGCTCCTGGAGGTTAGGAGAAGAAGACATTCACATGCTCATATGTCATGTTTGCATTTAATAGGATGCTATTTAGGGTATGCAATGCGCCCACCACTATTCAACGGTGTATGATGTCTATCTTTTCAGACATGGTGGAAGACACCATAGAGGTATTCATAGATGATTTCTCTATGGTGGGTGATTCATTCGAGATATGTTTGGAAAATCTGAATCTAGCCTTGCAGAGATGTGTTGAATTTAATTTGGTGCTTAACAGGGAAAAATGCCATTTTATGGTAAAGGAGGGCATTGTTCTCGGCCACTAAATTTCTGAAAAAGAGATAGAAGTTGATCGAGCAAAAGTGGAAGTTATTGAGAAACTACCACCTACCATTTTAGTGAAGGGAGTGCATAGTTTTCTTGGACATGTTGGATTTTATCGGAGATTTATAAAAGACTTCTCGAAGGTTGCAAATCCACTTTGCAAACTTTTGGAGAAATAAGTGAAGTTTTCCTTCGATGATGAGTTCTTGAAGGCATTTGAATGCCTTAAAAAGAAGCTGGTTGAGTCCCCTATTGTTGTTACATCTGACTGGTCAAAACCATTTGAGATCATGTGTGATGCCAGTGATGTTCCCTTAGAGCTATATTGGGACAAAAGAGGGATAAACTGTTTCATCCAATATATTATGCCAGCAAAGCACTGAATGGAGCGCAAAAGAATTACACCATCACTGAACAGGAACTTCTGGCTATAGTGTATGCTTTTGAGAAGTTCAGAGCTTATCTTCTTGGGACCAAAGTGGTGGTCCACACTGACCATGCTGCCTTGAGGTATCTGATGGCTAAGAAGGATGCAAAACCAAGGATGATTAGATGGGTATTATTGTTGCAAGAATTTGACTTTGAGGTCAAAGATAGGAAAGGTTGTGAAAACCAGGTTACAGATCATTTGTCTAGAATGGAAGGTGAACAAGAAATTAGTGATGAAACGAAGATAAATGATGCATTCCCTGATAAGGAGATCCTGGCTACCACTTTGGAAAAACTGCCTTGGTATGTATATTATGTAAATTATATTGTGAGTGAGGTCATCCTAGAAAACCTTTCGTTCCATCAAAGGAAGAAATTCTTGCATGATATGACTCATTACTTCTGGGATGAACCGTATCTTTTTCGGCAATGTGCAGACAATATCATAAGGAGATACATACCGGAAGTGGATGTATTATGCATATTGGAAGCATGTCGTGCTTCCCCAATTGGGGGTCACCATGCAGGCGACCGAATGGCTAGGAAGGTATTTTAGAGTGGCTATTACTGGGAAACATTGTTCAAGGATGCCCACGAGTTTATGCTGAAATGTGACCAATGTTAGAGGCAGGGGTCAATCTGCAAAATACATGAGATGCCCTTGACTAAGATGCTTGAAGTGGAATTTTTTTATGACCAAGGCATTAATTTCATGGGTCCTTTTGTAAGATCATATGGGATGAAGTATATTTTAGTTACTGTTGACTATATCTCAAAATGGGTCAAAGCTGTAGCATTGTCTGATAATGAAGGGAAGAGGGTTGTTGCTTTTCTCAAGAAGAACATCTTCTCTCGCTTTGGAGTACCACGTACTATTATAAGCGATGGATGATCTCATTTTAGCAACAAATTGTTTCAAGCAGCTTTAGCAAAATATAGGGTGAAACAGCACCGAGTAGCTACTCCATACCACCCATAAACTAGTGGGCAAGTGGAGGTATCGAATCGAGAGATTCAAGCCATCCTAGCCAAAATGGTTAACGCTAGCCGGAAAGATTGGTCTTGAAAGCTCGATGATGCCCTGTTCGGCAGATCGGACTGCATTTAAGACACCCAATGGCACATCATCAATTCAGATGGTCTATGGAAAAGCTTGCCACCTACCAATAGAGGTAATACTTTTTTTGTCCACCATTTCAAGTGTTGTGTAGATACATCCGGCTCAAACAACTTAGATGGATAGTATAAGCTCAAATCAGAATCAGATTCCTTTGTAAAAACCTCTGCGGACTTCATCATGAAGTGTTCTCCAGATCACATCATTGTAACACCCTGTAAAAGTCCTCCATGTCTTATGTCTTAGTAGCGTGATTATAGAGTTGAAAACTTGAAAATTTTTCTAAGTGTCAAAAGGACTTAGTCTCGTTTTGAGCTCCAAATATTTGAGGAGTTATTTTATGACCTTCCCAACCTCCGATAGTTAATTTTTAAGTTGATTCACGATGGGGTAAGTCGATAGTACATCTAGGTCAAGTTTTGGATTTTTTAGGCCGCGCTTAGACCTTGTTTGGTGTCCCAAAAGGGGGACCAATGCGATCTTGGCATGTCGTATCGCCCATTGTGTTGGTCAATTTTGTGCAGGAACTACTAGGAAAAATGTATTGAGGTTTGGCGCGTTTAGGGAGCGACACATCGGGTATCGCGTCGATGGCATCGACGCGCCGCATCGCCTATCGCGTCGATGCCCAATTGTTTTAGTTTTTAAAATCCACATCCAAGGGGGCAATTTAGTCATATCCCCCCACCCATTTTTATCCTTAACATGGGATTATACTCCCAAATCACCACTTTATTGATATTTTCCTCAAAATTCATCAAGAACACTTCTTAGGGTTTCAACCCAAAAATCCAAGGGAACTCAAGATTTAACCGTCAATTCTCAAAATTGATTCAAGAATTGGAATTCCCAATCCAAGGGCTTCAAGAATCATCCATTAGAAACACAAATAGAATCCCAAAAGAAAACGTTCATCCAAAATTCATAACCTAAGGTACGTGGGGTTTATTCTAAAACTACATGGGCTTATGGAAACACTTGAATATGATTTAACGTTTATCAAGCATGAATTTATATACGGGTTTTGGAATCTATGTTTTAAATTATGCATTCTGAATGTTTCAATGCTATTATTGATTTGGCCATTAGGCCTTTCCCCTTAAATTGATTTATACTCATATGTATATGTATGAAATTGAGTTTTTAAGATTGATTGAGAGCATAATTATGAATTCCCTCCTATTGAAGTTTATGATCTTATCAGGAATGATTTGAAATGCATGTTTTATGGTTTGAAAGTAGTTTTTTTAATATCATAGTATTTGAATATGATTTAGAGATGATGAGAGGGAGTTTCTTAGTATAACTATATCCTTGTTTTAAAGAGAAAGAATTGCATATTATTGAGAACTTTGGCAAGATCACCTTGTGTATTTGAAATATTGAAAAAGAGAGTTTCTTGCATGTGTTTACATGAGTTTTAAGAAAGAGTTCTTTGAAATGATTTATTGATATGGTGGTTCCAAACATCATGTTTTGAAAGAAGAGAATTATAATAAGCAATGGCTCAGAGATGCGACTTGCAAGTCAATGGTGTAACAATACCATATAAATGTATGCCATAACAGAGCTAGAGTTTCAGAGTTTGATTTCAGAGAATACATGTTTTAAAGAGTTAAAAATGGGCTTAAAGAGGGTTAGGTGGCTACCTGAAGAAGGCACAAGTCAATCGACTCATTGCCTAAAATCGTGTTTTGCCATATTGGTGTATTATTATTGTACGCTGGTGAAGGCCCTGTGGAGTAATAGAGATAGAGACTCCGACCTTTGTGGCAAACTCGGGCTAGGGGCTTGGCTGCTGAGTTAATGGCAGATTCCATATAGCCCATAGAATTTTAGAGTTGTAGGCTATACCACGTAGCGTAGAAGTAAAATAAAGAGTATCACAGAGTTCAGATGATTTTATAGAGTCTTTTAAATATGCCCATGTGATTCTTACCATATGATATATTTATGAACAATTTTAAATTACTCTCATACATGTTGAATAAAAATTATTATCTTGGATTTGCTCTGTGTACCAGTACAACTGTATTGACCCCCTACCTTTCAGAGTCTGAGGCTTAATCTAGAGGTCTGGCTAAGCAGTAGAGATTTTAGAGAGCAGAGACTGTGCAGTGGTGAGCCTTCTCTATTCTAGAAGGCCTGTTTATTTTAGACTATGCTATTTATTTTTATTTGGGTCCATTGGGGGCCTTGTCCCAGATTTAGACAGTTATCATTCTAGCATGTAATAAAGATTTTGCAGACTGGTTTAGAAGTTGTCTAGAGTTATTGGATTTTAATTTTTTATCTTTAAATTGAGTTCAAAGTGTGACCATGATTCCGTATTAAGTTGTATTTCCGCATCTTCTTTTATTATATGAATATTGTGCATGACTACCAGATAGAGAAGGGCGTTTAGGGCTTCATGATTTGGAATGCTCTTCACGGCCAGGGCCTCAGTTTGGGTCATGAAAAACTTAGTATCAGAGCACAGTTTATGGACCCAAGGTGTCTGCGAAATTGCATTGGGTAGAGTCTTGTTTATGTGTGTGTAGCGCGCCACACTTATAGGCTGAAGACTACTAGGCATTTAGGAATGTTTCCCTTCTTTGTGATTTAGTTCATGATGTTGAGTCTATAAGTCCCCTAATCAATGATTTCTTGTCTTTCAGCAAATCACCATGCCTTCCCGTAGAACCAATGAACAAAATGCTCAAGCAGAAGAGGTCCGTCCAACTCATGGAATGCGGACCTGTAATAGAGCCTACACTCCAGAATTTGTCCCTACTCCTAGAGTACCTCCAGTCTCGACTAGTCCTCTACGGGCCCCAAGGAAAAATGTTAACCGTCCCCAGCCTTCTTAGAGGGATATTTTGAATGCTGAGTTTAGGTAGTCTATTCATATGATTGCACAACTGGTAGCCTCTTAGACCCATCAATCTGAAGATATGGTTTTAGTATTTGGACCATCTAAAAGTACTCGTGTTGGTTAGTTCATGAGATTGAACCCACCAATGTTCACTGGCTCAAAAGTTGAAGAAGACCCTGAAGGGTTCATTGATGAGTTGGAAAAGATTTTTGAGTTATACATGTGAATAAAGTTGGAGGTATAAAGTTAGCAGCATATCAACTGAAGGATGTGGCAAACCAATGGTATAATGAATGGGAAGATTCAAAGGGTGAGAATGTCGAGCCTTTAGTGGGGAGCGAGTTTGTGAAAGCCTTGCTAGATCAATTCTTTTCTCAGGAGATGAGGGAGGCCAAAGTTGAGGAATTCATGAATCTAAAGCAAGGAAAAATGAGCATCAAGGAGTACACTCTGAGGTTCAACCAACTAGCCTGTTATGCTCTGGAGTTGGCAGGAAATATGAGAGCCCGAATAAGAAAATTTACATCCGGTATTTCTGATGACTTGGTGCTAGAATGCAAGGGGTCCATGCTGAACAGAGATATAGACTTCTCCAAACTATCAGTCTACATGCAGCAGGTAGAGGATCAGAAGAAAAAAGTGGATAAGACAAGGGAAAAATATAGAAAAAACAAGAGGGCCAAGCCAGCAGACCAGAATTATAGTCAGCAACGGGGTGGTAATTGGGGGAATGGGTGGCAGAAGAAAAAGAATTGGGGTAATTCTCAGTCCGTAGCCAGTGCTTCAGTGCCCGGACCTCTAGCTGATCAGCGATTTCAGAATTTTTAGTCTATTCATGGGCTGAGAGTGCAGGGTACGCAGTCTCAGGGGAGTGTAGCTCATACTCCTCGATCATACCCGCCCTGTGGAAGATGTGGGAGGAATCATCAAGCAAGATGTCAGTTTGGCACCACGGTATGTTATTTATGTGTCCAGCCAGGATATATCCAGAGGGATTTTCTGAAAATGAGAGGTAATGTTGGGGGAGCTAAGTCATAGGCTAATTCCTCCGCGCTGCCACCACTACCCAAAGGTGCCCCTTCAGCTATTGAAAGTAGTTGCAACCAGTTGTATGCTTTAACAAACCGCCAGGAGACAGAAGTCTCACCAAATATGGTCACGGGTACGTTACAAATTTTCTATCGTGATGTGTATATGTTGTTTGATCCCGAGTATACCATGTCTTATGTGACCCCATATGTGGCCATCAGTTTTGGGTTTGAGCCTGATGTAACTGCAGAATCTTTCTCTATTTCCACTCCAGTGGGTGATTCTGTTGTGGCAAGAAGGGTGTATAAAAATTGTGTTTTGTTTGTTTATAGTCAGGATACTGTGGCAGACCTCATAGAGCTTGAGATAGTTGACTTTGATGCTATCTTAGGAATGGACTGGCTCTATTCATGCTATGCCACATTAGACTGTAGAACTCGAAAGGTTACTTTTTCCTTTCCGAATGAACTAGTGATAGAGTGGGAGGGACATTCTTTAGCACCTAGAGGGAACTTTATATCTTATCTCAGAGCCCGTAAAATTATTTGCAAAGGCTATTTGTATCATCTTATATGGGTTAAAGATTTAAGTATCGATAGTCCTTCTCTTCAGTCAGTCCCTGTGGTAAATGAATTTCTGAAAGTCTTCCCTGATGATCTCCCAAGAATACCACCTGATAGGGAGATAGATTTTTGTATTGATTTATTGCCAGACACCCATTCTATTTCTATTCCGCCATATAGAATGGCTCCTGCATAGTTGAAAGAGTTGAAAGTGCAACTGACAAACTTACTATACAAAGGCTTTATTCATCCTAGTATTTCCCCTTGGGGTTCCTGTGCTATTCGTGCGTAAGAAAGATGGTTCCCCCGTATGTGTATAGACTACCATCAGTTAAATAAGGTCACTGTCAAAAACAAATTTCCCCTTCCTAGAATTGATGATCTTTTTTACTAGCTTCAGAGTGCTAGATGTTTTTCAAAGATAGATCTTCATTCGAGATATCATCAGTTGAAGGTTAGAGAGTCAGATATTCCTAAAACGGCCTTCCGAAACCGATATGGTCACTATGAATTTTTAGTCATGTCTTTTGGGTTAACTAATGCTCATGGAGCTTTCATGGACCTAATGAATAGGGTGTTTTGTTAGTTTTTAGATCTGTTTGTTATAATTTTCATTGATGATATCTTGATTTATTCTAAGTGTGAGGAGGACCATGCCAATCACCTTCGAATTATCCTTCAGACTCTTAAAGATCATAAGTTGTATGCAAAGTTTTCCAAGTGTAAATTCTAGCTAAATACTATTGCTTTCTTGGGGCATATTGTGTCTAGTAAGGGAATTAAAGTTGATTCCCAAAAGGTTGAGGCAGTGAGAAAATGGCCTAGACCCACGACTCCAATCGATATTTGGAACTTCTTGGGTTTGGCAAGGTATTATAGAAGGTTCATAGAGAGTTTTTCCTCCATAGCTACTCCACTTACTAAGTTGATTTAGAAAAAGGTAAAGTTTGTGTGGTCTGACTCCTATGAGAACAGTTTTGAGAGGTTGAAAGACAATCTAGCTACTGCACCTATTCTAACTCTTCCGAAAGGTACAGAGGGTTTTATTATGTACTGTGATGTGTCCCAAGTATGACTTGGGTGTGTTCTTATGCAGCACGATAAGGTGGTGGCTTATGTATCTAGGCAGTTGCATCAGCGAAATTACCCTACACATGACTTGGAATTAGTGGCTGTGGTGTTTGCGCTTAAAATCTGGCGGCTATCTTTATGGGGTACATGTTGATATATTTATTGACCACAAGAGTTTATAGTATGTTTTCTCGCAGAAAGAATTGAACCTCAGGCAGAGGCGTTGGTTGGAGCTTTTGAAGGATTATGACATGAGCCTGCACTATCATCTGGGCAAGGCGAATGTGGTAGCCAATGCCCTTAGTAGATTATCTATGGGCAATCTTTCTCATGTTGAGGAAGGAAAGAGGGAAATGGTGAAGGATATTCACCAACTTGCAAATCTAGGAGTGTGACTATTGGATTCCGAGGATAGGGGAATAGTTGTTCATGAGTAGCTAAATCTTCCCTTTGTGCTGAAATTAAAGAGAAGCAAGCCAAAGATCCCATCTTGACACAAATTAAGAAAGATGTGGGTCAACAGAAGGTGATGTCTTTTGAAATTGGTGGTGATGGAATTTTGAGATACCAAGGTAGGCTGTGTGTTCCGAATGTGGATGGTCTGTGCAAGAGAATCCTTGATGAAGCTCACACTTTGAGGTATGTTGTTCACCCAGGATCTACTAAAATGTACCATGATCTTAAAACTATATATTGGTGGAATAATATGAAACGTAACGTGTCTGACTTCATTTCCAAGTGTTTGAATTTCCAACAAGTTAAAGTGGAACATTTGAGGCTAGGTGGTACTTCCCAGGAAATAGCCTTGCCTCTATGGAAGTGGGAGATGATCAATATAAATTTTATCATGGGACTTCTGAGGTCCCAAAACCAGTATAATTCTATCTGGGTAATTGTGAACCAGCTGACCAAGTCATCTCACTTTTTGCCCGTGAGGACTAATTATTCGGGGGATGATTATGCCAAGATGTACATTGAGGAGATAGTTCATTTGCATGGGGCACCTGTATCCATTATATCTAACCGAGGTATGCAATTCTTTTCGCAGTTTTGGAGATCCTTTTAGAGGGGTTTGGGTACCCAAGTGAACCTGAGTACAGCTTTCCACCCTCAGACAGATAGGCAAGCCGAGCGTACCATTAAGACCCTTGAGGATATGTTGAGGGCTTGTGTAATTGACTTCAAAGGTAGTTGGGTTGATCACTTTCCATTGATAGAGTTTGCATATAACAATAGCTACCATGCCAGTATTAAGATATCTCCTTTTGAGGCATTGTATGAGAGAAGATATAGTTCACCGATAGGTTGGTATGAAGTGGGTGAAACATGGTTATATGGGCTTGATCTTGTTCATTAGTCAATGGAGAAAGTGAAAATCATTAGAGAACGTCTTAAAATAGCTCAGAGTCAATAGAAATCCTATGGCGATGTTAGAAGAAGGGAGCTAAAATTTGAAGTTGGTGATTTGGTGTTTCTCAAAGTCTCTCCTATGAAGGGAATTATGCGATTTGGCAAAAACGGGAAGTTGAGTCCTCGATATATAGGGCCATACCATATTTTGAGAAGGATAGGTGGGGTTGCTTATGAGTTAAGTTACCCACAAGTCTGGCTTCAGTCCATCCCGTATTTCACATATCCATGTTGAAGAAGTATATTGGAGACCATTCTTTAGTGTTTCCTGTAGAGGAGATCAATGTAAAAGACTCCTTGGTTTATGAGGAGGAAGCCGTTGCTATTCTAGAGTGTCAGGTCCGGAAGTTGAGGAGCAAGGAAATAGTTTCGGTTAAGGTGTTGTAGAAAAATCAGAAAGTTGAAGAAGCTACTTGGGAATTGAAGAAGCTACTTGGGAATCAGAAGATGATATGCGGGCTAGATACCCAAACCTTTTTTATCTGATGGATGACGAAACAAAAGGTACAATCTTTGCCTTGTTTTCTCTAAGCCCTTAGTGTCTATGTTCCACGTCATAATTTGAGGGTGAATGATCCCATGGGGGGATAATGTAACACCCTGCAAAAGTCCTCCATGTGTTATCTCCTAGTAGCATGATTATAGAGTTGAAAACTTGAAAATTTTTCTGAGTGTCAAAAGAACTTAGTCTCATTTTGAGCTCTAAATCTTTGAGGAGTTATTTTACGACCTTCCCGACCTCCGATAGTTAATTTTTAAGTTGATTCATGATGGGGTAAGTTATTAGTACATCTCAGACAAGTTTTGGATTTTTTAGGACGCACTTAGACCTTGTTTGGTGTCCCAAAACAGTGGACCAACGCAATCTTGGCGCGCCGCTTCGCCCATCGCATTGCTCAATTTTGTTAAGAAACTACCAGGCAAAACCTACTGAGGCTTAGCGCGATTAGTGTGTGATGCGTTGGGTATCGCCTCGATGGCATTGATGCGCCGCACGCCTATCGCATCGATGCCCAGTTGTTTCAGTTTTTAAAATCCGCGCATAAGGGGGCAATTTAGTCATTTTCCCCCACCCCTTTTTATCCTTAACACGGGATTATACTCCTAAATGACCACTTTATTAATATTTTCCTCAAAATGCATCAAGAACACTCCTTCGGGTTTCAACCCAAAAATCCAAGGGAACTCAAGATTTAACCGTCAATTCTCAAAATTGATTCAAGAATTGGAATTCCCAATCCGAGGGCTTCATGAATCATCCATTAGAAACACAAATAGAATCCCAAAAGCAAACGTTCATCCAAAATTCATAACCTAAGGTACGTGGGGTTTATCCTAAAACTACATGGGCTTATGGAAACACTTGAATATGAGTTAAGGTTTATCAAGCATGGATTTATAAAAGGGTTTTTGAATCTATGTTTTAAATTATGCATTCTGAATGTTTCAATGCTATTATTGATTTGTCCTTTAGTCCATTCCCCTTAAATTGATTTATACTCATACTTATATGTATAAAATTGAGTTTTTAAGATTGATTGAGAGCATAAATATGAAGCCCCTCTCTTGTGATGAATTAAAGTTTATGATCTTATCAGGAATGATTTGAAATGCATGTTTTATGGTTTAAAAGGGGTTTTATTAATATCATAGTATTTGAACATGATTTAGAGATGATGAGAGGGAGTTTCTTGATATAGCCCTTGTTTTAAAGAGAAAGAATTGCATGTGATTGAGAACTTTGACATGACCACCTTGTGTATTTGAAATATTGAAAAAGAGAGTTTCTTGCATGTGTTTACATGAGTTTTAAGAAAGAGTTCTTTGTAATGATTTATTGATATGGTGGTCCCAAACCTCATGTTTTGAAAGAAGAGAATTGTAATAAGCTATTAATGGCCCAGAGATGCGACTTGCAAGTCAATGGTATGACGATACTATATAAACGTATGCCATAACAGAGCTAGAGTTTTCAGAGTTTGATTTCAGAGAATACATATTTTAAAGAGTTAAAAATGGGCTTAAAGAGGGTTAGGTGACTACCTGAAGAAGGCACGAGTCAATCGACTCAATGCCTAAAACCATATTTTGTCGATACGAGTATACTATTATTGTACCTTGGCGATGGCCCTGTGGCGTAGTAGAGATAGAGACTCCGACCCTTGCGGAAAACTCGGGTTGGGGGCTTGGCTGCCGAGTTAATGGCAGATTCCATATAGCCCATGTAATTTTAGAGTTGTAGGGTATACCACCTAGTGTAGAAGTAAAATAAAGAGTCATAGAGTTCAGATGATTTTATAGAGTCTTTTAAATATGCCCATGTGATTCTTACCATATGATATATTTATGAATTGTTTTAAATTGTTCTCATATATGTTGAATAAAAAATATTATTTTGGATTTGCTCTGCGTACCAGTACTACTGTATTGACCTCCTACCTTCCAGGGTCTGAGGCTCAATCTAGAGGTCCAGCTAAGCAGTAAAGATTTCAGAGAGAAGAGACTATGCAGTGGTCTATTCCAGAAGGTCTGTTTATTTCAGACTATGCTATTTATTTTGATTTGGGTCCACTGGGGGCCTTGTCCCAGATTCAGACATTTGTCATTCTAGAATGTAATAGAGATTTCGCAGACTGGTTTAGAAGTTGTCTAGAGTTGTTGGATTTTAATTCTTGATCGTTAAATTGAGTTCAGAGTATGACCATGATTCCGTATTAAGTTGTATTTCCTCATCTTCTTTTATTACATGAATATTGTGCATGACTACCAGATAGAGAAGGACGTCCGGGCCTTCATAGTTCGGAATACTCGTCATGACTAGGTCCTTGGTTTGGGTCATGACAATCTGATACAAGACCAAACACACAACACGGATTTAAGAGATCTACATGATCAATAACAATAGAGAATCAAAGGCCCCGCTCGGCTTCCCTATGTTTTCAAGACAACAACAGCAATATTCAACAAAGTAGATGGAGAATACAAGATTACAAAGACTATAGTGAATCGAAGAGGCCCCACACGGCTTCACTATGTCAACACATAAACAACAAGATTACAAAAACAAAAAGGTTACGGGTACATTAACAACAACAAGGAACCACGGAGTCAACAAGATATAAGATAAATAGTTAGACATATGAAGGGACAATCTTAAGAATCCAAAAATTGTTACACTCTTTGACCCTTAAACCCTATCCGCGACACAAACCTAACTATACGTTGACACAAGAGAGCCTTTTCCTCCTATAAACACCAACATTTCAAGCCAATATGCAAACACAAGTGAATCTTCACTTGTCTAGCCCTAGCTTCGGTTGGAGCTCTTGAGAGATAACTAAAGTGTTGCAAATGTTACAAATCTCAAAATATTATCAACTAAGTGAATAAAACCCAAAGTGGTTCTATTTATATTACATTCCCCAAAAGACTTAAAATGATAAAGGTTCCCTTTTAATGAATAAGGCTTCAAGGCCACCCCTTTAGTGCACACATAGGGGTGGTTTTTGGCTTCTCCCACACTTAAGCTCGGGCCTTCTCTCGGTTGCCTTTGACATACACAAAAAGGGTCCATCTACAAGATCACACTTGTATCATAATCAGGCATTCAATTGTAAGCAGCATCAGTATTTGTAGGTTGAGCTTGCATTCTGGCAGGAATTGAAATTGAGTATGAAAGAAAGACAAGTTGCATTGTGAAGCGCAAATAGTCTATCTGAATCCTAAAATCAAGCCCAGTCAAAAATGAAGATTTACCTCGTTCTTATGACCTACAAAGGATAAACACATGTTGCTCCAAGCGCTTAATAAATTGTTCCACAACCGAGTTGCACAAGAGGTTCAGGTTCGGTATATCAAACACAATTGTTAGAAATATGCTAATTTTACTTCGTCGGAGATAAGTTAGTTAAAGTTGAAGACTTATAATCTATACCACTATGATGAAGAATCTAAATCCTGGAAAAATCCTTCAACGTTTCAAAGGCAGCCCAATCAATGCCTGCATAAGGTATAATTCCAAGAAGAGACGGTACCAGCCCTTTATAAAAGGCCTGAGCCCCTCCTTATTCCATATTTCTTTTGATAGTTTTCCTAGGCTGGAACCTTTCCACCTTCACTTACATGAGTTTGTAACCGAGTCTTAACAACATCCATGGGATAGATAGCAGTCTATGTGCTACTGCACCATCCATGCCCCCAGCCACAAGACATCCAGAAGCTCCAATTCACCCTGTTCCTCACCTTTGATACTAGCAATAATATTCTTCAACATTTCGCTCGAGTAAAACTTGATTGCACATTCAGGTGCAACCTTCATCACATTTAGTCCATTGTCCCTAAAAAACCTCAATACACCACCGTCCTTCCATATTTCTCGGACAGTAGAACCAGTAGAAACACGAGCTGTCTGAACTTGTTAAATCACATTTAGCAGATCAAGGGGAGCTGCGACGGTATGGGAAGTAGCTCCTGCAACTCCCCCTGCAATCAAATATTTAGCTGCATGAACATGCTTACTGATGCCTTCAGGTATGACAACCTGTTCACCAATAACTACAAGACATACCCTCTCCTAGTACCGGTAAATATTCTCCAACGTGGCCTCATGTGGATAAAGTAGAAGAAAATTGCTCCATTCTTTGAAAGTGATAATCCCATTCTTATCCTTATCAGCCTGTTCCACAAAACGTGCAAGTTCATCATCATCTATTTCTATCCCTACCAAAAAAAAAAAAAAAAACTACCTTCACTTATAAGAAAGAAATAAGAGAAAATGATCAAAAGCTCCTCCAACCTTTAGCTCAAATTCCAACTACACACCTATACTTTACGGGGTTCTATGACCCCCTGAACTATTTAAGAATGGAATTATTACACTCTCAAACGCTGACATGACAAGAGAGTGTGTTTCACCCTCTTTAAAGAGAGTGAGAACGAAAATTTTTTATTAAAAAATTATTTTTAATATTTCTTTATTTATTTTCTTTATTCATTTTTAATTATTCATGTTCTTTCTTCGTTTTCTTCTTTCTCACAAACAATAGCATCCAAAACTCATCAATGACATCCAAAATTTTTTGTAGGTATGTTCGTGTTATCATCCTAAACATTTTGATGTTGACTTTACCTCATTACACCCACCGAAACCTCGTCGCCAGAATCTGCAGCTTCGCCGGAGCTTCAATTTTCACTCAATTAATCAGAATTTTTGCGAGTAGGGGCGCTAAGAACTCCTCTTCGAAACCCCATAGTTGTATAGTGATCAATTTGTACCACAGTAGTTCGATTTTAAATTTTATTTTTTTGAATTTGTCGCGATTTTGGCTAAATCGCCAATTTCGGGATTCTGATTTTGGTCACTAAAAGTGTTTAATTCTGCATTCATAGTTGAAACTTGATCATTCACAACAATCCATCACTTGAAATCATTTGAACAACACCCGAATTCACAACAGAAATAAAATCATGAACTCAACACTTTTTGTGAAGAAGGATAAAAAATTCAAAACAAAATTAACGTGTGTATATATATGATTCCTTCGTTTCCAATTTTAAATTAAGAAGATGAAGAAGATGAAGAGCAGTTTTCCCTTTCTTGTTCACTTTTTTTTTTTTCAAATTAAGAAGATGAAGAAGATGATGAGCCTTCCCTTCCTTGTTCCCTTTGTTTCCCATTTCAAATTAAGAAGATGATGAGCCTCGAAAAAATAGGATAAAAATAATTTTTTTAATATAAAAAATAATAATATTACGTGGCGTTAGCTGATAGGAGCGTGCAACTCACTCAATTGTACAGATTTGGGTATGAACTTTTAGACGGGTATATATTCCATTTTTAAATAGTTAGGGGTACAAGTTGGGGAGCTTTTGACCATTTTCTCAAGAAATAAAGGCAACTAATGAAATGAAATGAGGATGAGGAACACTGAATGGCCCAGAAACATATATCTTGAAGAGATGAATATTCTCATAGCAACATATTTAATGAGTAAAGGTGAACTTTTGGATGTAGATTCAGTAAGCATTCCAATTTCTCACACAAACCTATTTTAGCCTCTTATTATAAAGATAAAATTATAAGAGAGAGTTATAATATAAACCAAGTGGCAAAAGTGAAAAGCCAGACACAGAGAACTTGTTAAGAGCACTTACACTACAGGTGAAACCTTCATAATGAAGTAAAAAAGCTCTATATTATGAATCACAAAATTTCACAAAAGCCAACTAAGCACATTCTTAAAACATGACATAAAAAGTGGTCTAACAAAATGCAGGCTGGACTTAACTAAGTGTTTGACCAATAAAATTGTAATTTAATAAATCAATCAGTCTATGTAATCAATATTTAACACTATCAGGTTATCTACAAGAGTACTACAAGGCTAACTTCTTTGAAATGTGTTATTTGAAACCTTGAAAATTTAATGTCATTTAAGCCGCCGCCACTAATGACGATGTATATTATTTAAACTTTACGTGCATGAGCTTTCAGTCCTATGCCCCTATAGAAGAAAAAGATTGAAGTTGGGGTGAATAGTGGTGAAAATAACAAAATAAAAAATGTCATTCTTCTAATTACGATATATATTCACTCAATAGTATTTCATTAATTCATAATGCGATTTAAGACTTATTTAAGAACATTCTACAAAAATCAC
>NC_061120.1:210229684-210242160 GCF_002878395.1 Capsicum annuum
TTTTTTATAGAAAAAACCTGAACGCTATTAATCATTTGATATAATATTTAAGGATTCAACACGTACTGTATTACTTAATCTTTACGTGAATGAGCTTTTATTTCTAAGTCCCGATAAAGGAAGAAAATTGCGGCATGCTGCCTGCTAATGTTAAACAGGTGAAAAAACAAAATATGACATTCATATTGTACCTTCAGGTACATATTGATATTACTAGAAATTTAAGTGCATGAGGTTTCAATCTTAATCCCCGATAGAAGAAGACGATTGTAGTTGGCTGTAAGCTCAGTTTGCCTGATAGTTTTGAACTTGCCAGTGAGGGTCCAAAAGGAACTAGGAGCAATGGTAGATATGCAAAATTTTCAAATATTGGTACTGCTAAAATCAGTTTGCAGATTAGCACTGATTCAGTGGAGGCACATATGGTAACTACAGATGTGCTGATCAACAGGATTGAAGGAAATATGCAGATGCAGAACATTGAAATGATCGATATTCCGAAACTTGAGAAGAGGATTAGGAACCTTGAAAATATCATTGCTGGAAAGGTTCCAAGGCTCGGGTCAAGGTGAAAACGAGAAGAGCTAAACTATAGCGTTGATGCTTCTATCATAGTTTCTTTTTTTGTTCAAGAAGTTGTGTAGTTCTTCTATATTGCCTAGTTATAGATGAGATTTAGATAATGTTACTGTCTCACTATTCTTTTGCTAAGACAATTTTATTGAACTAGTGGAATGAATTATAATTATCTCTGCTAATCATAATGCTTCAGGTCACTAGTTTAGTTGTTCATTTAGATCTTTCTCACCTTTCTTCTCTGCCTTGAAGACTATAACAAGCTCATTACAATGGGAAGTTCTCTCTAAGACCAAGAGCATCTACATTCGCTGAGCGTGAAACTAAAAATATTCTAAAAGAACCAAGAAAACACATTCTTTGTGTTACATCGTCAATAAGCGAACACCATAAATCCTAAACCTCTAAATCAAACTAAAGAGGCAAAATATGTGCAACTATCACTATAAAGTCATCACGCTTGCCACCAAGACGAAGTTTGCCAACTTTGGAGCACTTTCTAGCAAATGGTGTATAAATCCTTTCATTTTCTGAATTCTGCAGTGGTTATTCTGCTCCGTGCTAACATCTTCAAAATTATTCCCAGTTTGGGCAAATCCACTAGCCCGGCGCATATTTATTTCTTCAACTCATAGTTATAAACATTATCGAACAATCCATCTAATCCCGTCACTATTGCATCCCCTATTTTTACTGGAACCTTAATTTCTTGTGCCACACTTGGATCATCAGCATAACCATTGCCTAACTGAAAGGGACAACTGAATCCTTTTTGCTAAATTTGGGATTTGTAAACTATTACCCTGCCTCTTATAACAACAAACCCACTATCCCCAATCCGTGTGTATAATATCATGCGTTAATGTCAAAATACAAGCTGTTGAAGAATCTTGACAGTTCAGGTTAAAATAAGCCTCATTGAGAA
This sequence comes from Capsicum annuum, assembly GCF_002878395.1. Taxonomy (NCBI): domain Eukaryota; kingdom Viridiplantae; phylum Streptophyta; class Magnoliopsida; order Solanales; family Solanaceae; genus Capsicum; species Capsicum annuum. The sequence goes on from NC_061120.1 coordinate 210,231,186, forward strand.
CTTTCATTGTCCCAGACACCAATGCCATCCACTACCTATGGTTTCTTCCCCTTTGCAAATAAAATGTGCATCTTTCCCTAGAGGGGCTTTGCAATATTTTCGTATGTAAAATGATCCAGCAGCCATAAAATTACCATTAATAAAACTTGCACATTAGTACTTTCCTCACGAAACTTTAGATCCTCATCTCTATTCATTTCTTCTATAATATCTATCTCGTTTGTAGCCATTTAAGAGTCCACGAAGCCGAAAATTTATATAAGGGGATTCAAAAAAATTACTAGAGTACTATCACGCTAAGAATTTGAACCGTAACCTAAAGCAATTATTGAGTTTCCTTTATAGCAACAACCAAATCTTGACGTAATTCCTTATCTCAGGGGAATTCACCAGTTCATACATAACGAAAAATATAATTCATATTTCTTATTTGCGTAAAATGCCAAGCAATTTTATTGAGACTCGGAATAACACCTTGAGAAACCAGGTAAAATATTATGTATAAAACAAGTTAATTTATTTACATGGACGTAACATACTCCTACGATATTTTGGATTTGTTTGAAGGTTAGGGAATCAAATCCTTTCTACGTTAGGAAATACAATGGAACTTCTTTTCTTCAAGGTCACTAGTTCAAGCCGGTCCTTCCATTTTTCATTGGTATCTGGAACCCACTAGCTCGACTAACCCAAATTTGGTAGCATAGGAATCATCAAAAGGGAAAGCTCTCCCTAGGATCGAGCGTTTCTCCATTCCCATAGCACGAAACTGAGACTTCTAGTTAAGGTGGTGGAATGGATATGGAATCTCATCCATCCTGCCAAACTCCTCGGTTTTTGTGTTTCATGACGACCAAGCAACATGTAGGACAAGTGGCAATGATTAACTATTGTTTAACTCATTATATGGTGTCCTGAAGAAATAGTTATTTGGACGAGGGGGAGAAGTTTCTCAGGGAACCTTACTTGGTCGGCTACCGGAACTCCCCACCTTGTTGGTGAGGGTTCGATTCCCACATTGTAATCCCCTCACCGTTTCTCCTTTAAATTAAAAAGGGGAAGTTTTTCCAATAACATTGTAATTTCAAAAATCAACAGCAAAACAAAGTATAACATGTGGGGTTCAAATTTTAGATGTGTCTCTAAGCTCGTTAGCGCTAAACCTATTAGAAGTACTTAAGCAACAAGAGAATGAGGCATTCCTTTACACCAGTGACGAAACAAGAGTAATTTAAATTTATCTTTACAACGGACTCATAAAACTTTTGATAACTATGCAGCAGTAATAAAGACAATCCTTACTGCAAAAACCAGAAATAGAGTATTCAAGTAGCGAATACAAAAACTAAACAAAAGAGAGGGTAAATATAAAAATGAAAACAACTACTCTGAGCAAGCAAACCACATCTAGCATCTCCTGCATGAAGCTGCTTGTCTCTCAAGCCTGCTAAGGCGACCTTCTATAACCTTTATAAGATCACTGTTGTCTTCAATGTTTTCGGGTACACAAATCTGTATTTAGGCACACAACAACTTCAACACAAGATCAAGTCTAAAAGAAGAACACCTATGAAGTTATACAACACCTTCAACACAAGATTAAAAATAATCTATCCAAGAAGTGTGTTATTATTTGAGAAATAAGATGAAATAGAAATTTAAAGCCAAGTCCCCCGACTTCACGGAGTGTCCTTAAGGAATAATTCCCCTCACTATACCCGAGGTTATGGAATTTTCCTCCCAGGATAAAATGGCTTTCAATCCAACAATAGCGGTACCTCAAATTATTGGATTCGTCGAACTCACTCAACGACTAATGATCACACTGAGTTTTTGTATAGAAGAAGAGTGTTTTTGCTGTCAAAAATCATGTCTATACCTCAGGAATATGTAAGGTATTTATAGCCTTAAGGTGTTCCATCGAAAAAGAAGCATTGGTTCAACAAAAAGGCACCTATTCAGTACAGTCACGTCACCTACGCCCTGAGGAATATGTAAGGTATTTATAGCCTTAAATTGTTCCTTCGAAAAGGAAGCATTGGTTCAACAAAAAGGCACCTATTCAGTACAGTCACGTCACCTGCGCCTAGTCTGTGCTGGACCTGCGCCTGATCTGCGGCCACAGGTTACCGAGGTGTGTGTGTAGATTGCCCTATTGTGCAAAATACTGTGGCTTTACCTTTTACCTCGAAGGGTCGCATCCCTTAGAGGTGCATTGTGCATGCGTCTTGTTCATCAAGTTTCAAATAAATTTTATTTAAAAATTATATCTCATTGATTGTTTGAAAAAAAAAACAAATCTGAAGCTAAGCGATGATGACAGCGTGAGGCACCACCTTGTTCTTGCCTAACTATCCATGTGGAGATGTGTTTCTTAATATAAACACATGAAAGCTTCTTTCTCCCACCAATGTGGGAGAATTTAGTAAGCTTTCCATAAAAGAGTACATTTTCCATTTTAGTGTCTCTCTTTCCCTCCACTATTTTTTCCTCCATTTTCCATTCACACATACACCTTGAACCCAACAAATACCAGAGCTGGTTCTTTCCCCTCTTTTCTGCTCGTTGATCATAAGAGTGCAGGCTATGCTACTTTTACTCTCATTTCTGGCACGTTCACAATCATTATGATTCTCTGTTGAACCAAGAGGTACAAAGTGACAAGCCACTGTTTGACAAATCCCCATAGATAAATTCTGTGTCATATTCCACAACACACTTGGGAGGAACTACACTGCTAGTCTCATTGCTATCATGTGCATCAGTGGATGTGTAAGCACTTTGTCCTGCCTTATATTTCTCCATTAAACCCGGAGGCACAATGTTGCAAGCCATTGTAAGCCACTGTTCAATTTCATGTAAGCAAAAATATATCATTTTAATGTCTGCTTAGGTCCTTGCGATTCTGTCATTTAAGTTAAGATGTTCCAATGATTATCTGACGGTAAAACTTGTTTGATCTTTTTTTAGTGTCCCTTGAACATCACCCATCTGATCATGGAAACAACCAAAATAATGCACACAAAAACACATGCAACTGTTTTTCCGGTAACAATGTAAATATTACCATTAAGAAACAAACAATGAGAGAAACACACCTATGAATTTATGATCACCAGCCACATTCTAGGAAGAGTGTTGTGGACTTCACACGTCAAAGAGCAGCACTAATTACATTTGTAGTCTATGCAAGAACCTTCTGCATCTATGAACTTTACTATAAAAGTAAGGCAATTATATTCTATCTAGCAGTTTCTCAGAATAATTTCCAACTTCTCTCCAAGTGCGGGAAATCAAAGCCTACAAAATAGTAGAAACTATCTACTTTTGAATCATCTTCCAACTCTTTCTCCTGATGCAATCCAATATATCTCCAGCCCATTGCAGCACCTCAGTTCTCACAGTAGTTATTATCCATGGTGATATGGGACAAATGGCCATCTTATCTTTTGATGACATTTTTGGAGGCCAACACATAGAGGCTCAAGACTTGGTCACCTCGAGAATACAAGAACATGCATGTAGGACCCGTTTTGAGCATAACTTAAAGCAATCTCGCGTGTGGAAGATTGCTTGGAGCATTTAAGGTTGAGGACTCACGGTTTTGGACCTTAATTAAGGGCATTTTGGACATTACACATGGTGTATTTACACACCATGGCCGCCCCTCTCATTAAGGGCAAAGTGATCATTTTATCTTCATTTATAATATATTATAAATAGGCCCCCTTAGTCTTATTTTCACTAGATTTGGAATGATGAAGAATTGAAAGACATATTTTCTCTCTTTTGAGAGTGTAACACCCTTAGTTGTAGGGCTTGGAAAAGTCATCCTTAGCATAGGGCTTGGAAAAGCCAATATTGATCTTTGCTTGAAAATGGTAGATCTTGAGGTGAGTTCATTCCCTTGGTGGTCACCGTAAGATTGTGGTTTTGATTGTTACATTCATTAGGGGTTAGTGTTGAAATACACTTGGTTCTTAATCTTGTAATAATCTTGGTCTCACTATCTGTCTTTATTTTCTTGCAAATCGTGTATGTGTTGTGTAGTGGACTGTTTTAGGGTCTTCGTTGAATCCAAAACTTGTATTATTGTTGTTCATCTTGTTCATCACATTTTGTAGTTGTTTTGGTGTTAAAATATACTCTTGTATCTTGTATTCTTGTTGTTGGTAGCGAATCCAAGTGTGGTCTCCATCTTGGTCCTCGAATCCTTAAGATTAGTGGACTGATTTGGTGTTTGTTTCGTGCTTCCCTTGTCTTTCCCATATCACATGGGCAATCTGCAAATAACTGGGATCTGCAGTTTAGCCCCTTACCTGAAGGTTGCACCAGCAATTTCATCATATGAAGGTTAATTCATAATACAAGAATCTGAAGAACTATGCAAAAACTAATCGAAAGAGAGTGCAAAGAGAAAATTGAAATAGCTAAACCAATCAAAAACTCTGGAACAAGTAAACTACATAAAAGGAAAATAAACAGGCAATAGAAATTGTACTATGTTGAGTCTAGCATCTCCTGCGTGAAGCAGCTGATCTCTCGAGCTCACTAAGATAAAGTTCTATATCCTCTATAACTTCATCACAGATTGTTCTTTCCCCTCCTCTCTGTTCGCCGACAACAAGATTGTGGGTTGTACTATTATTCTCAGTTCAGTCATGTTCACAGTCGGTGTGCTTCTCCATTGAACAAGAAGGCGAAACAACGCGAGCTTCTGATTGACGAACTTTTTTGGATAAATTATCCTTGCCATATTCCATAATACAGTTGGGAGGAAATACACTACTACTATCATGTGCCTCATTGGATTTTTGAATGCCTTTTCCTGCATTATGCTTCTCTCTTAAACCAAGAGGCACAATGTCACAAGTAGTATTTGTGAAACCACTATAGACAAATTTTTCTTGTCATTTTTCCCTCTAGACCTGGGACGAAAACCAAGAGAAGCACCAGGGTACTTGGGAGAAAAGTCGGGAGGAGCATCAGGGTACTTTGGAGGAAAACCAGGAGGAGTATCAGGGTACTTGGGAGGAAAACCAGGAGGAACATCAGGGTACTTTGGAGGAAAATCGGGAGGAGCATCAAGGTACTTGGGAGGAAAACTGAGAGGAACATCAAGTTACTTGGGAGGAAAACCAGGAGGAGCATCACGGTACTTGGGAGGAAAATTGGGAGGAACACAGGGTACTTGGAAGAAAAATTAGGAGGAGCATCAGGGCACTTTGGAGGAAAACCAGGAGGAGAATTACGGTACTTGGGAGGAAAACCGGGAGGAACATCAGGGTACTTAGGAGGAAAACTAGGAGGACCATCATGGTACTTTGGAGGAAAACCAGAAGGAGCATCAGGGTACTTGGGAGGAAAACCGGGAGGAACATCAGGGTACTTGGAAGGAAAACCAGGAGGAGCATTATGGTACTTTGGAGGAAAACCAGGAGGAACATCAGGGTAATTCTCCACTTGTTTCAGTTGATATATAGTGGGTAGACTAGGAGAATCACAATGGTTAGAAAGCAACTTCAATCTTGTTTTACTCCTTTGTTCCTTAGACAAGCCTTCGAATGCATCAACTAGCGGTAATTCTTCTTTTTATGATTCGGAAAGAGTAAGCAAACCACAAGTAAAATAAAACAAGAACAACACACAAATTTATGTGGAAACCCTTGCGGGAAAAACTATGAGTAGAGGCAGAGGAGGTTTCACTATAATGAAAGGAGAAGAGTAAAATGTGGAGAATGAGTATTTTCTGGATACACAAAATAACCCACTAAATGCACTTATATAATATATGCATAAAAATAAGTCCTAGGCCAAAAAATATAAAGGTCCAAGGGCCTATCGGCCCGATCCTTACGCTACCACCATAGAACCCATTGAAAATCACAAACATGGGTGACATCATGAAAATTTCTGGGCTGGATCAACAAAATTTGGGTCACAACTCTAATAATCTCCACCTTGACACAAATTCTAATTCAGAACTCAAATCCATTTCAAAATAAACTCTCCACCTCTTCCACAAAAGCCCCAAAGGGCACATCTTAACAGCTAACACTAACCAAGTCCAAGCAATGTACAAACTTGGCACTTGGTATTGTCTTGGTCATCATATCAGCAGGATTATCATGAATACTAATATTACTCACCATAATATCACCACCAGCAATAATTTCTTGCACAAAATAGTACCGAACATCGATGTACTTTGTCCTCTCTGAAATATCTGATCTTTCGTAAGGAAGATAGCACTTTGACTGTTGCAAAAGACCATAGTAATCTGTAAGTCCTTGTTGAGTTCACCAAATAGACCCTTCAACTAAATAGCTTCCTTGAAAGCCTCTGTAATAGCCATATACTCTACCTCAGTGGTTGACAAAGCAACCGTAGTCTGTAAGGTAGCTTTCCAACTAATAACACAACCACCAATGGTGAAAACATAGCCTATAAGAGATCTCTTTTTATCATTATCTCCTGTAAAGTCAGAATCAACATATCTAATTACTTCATCTCTATTTCGCCCAAAGTGCAAACAAACATCAGCAGATTCATGCAAGTATCTGAAAATCCACTGAACTACTTTCCAATGTTCTTTACTAGGATTTGTCATGTATCTGCTAACTGCACTGATGACATAAGATAAATCTGGTCGGGAACACACCATTGCATACATAAGAGACCCGACGGCACTAGAGTATGGAACTCGAGACATATAGTCATGCTCATCATCTGTCTTTGGAGATAAAGTGGTTGAGAGTTTGAAATGAACTACTAATGAAGTACTTACAGGTTTTGCATTTTGCATATTGAACCTGTGAAGCACTTCCTCAATATACCATTTCTCACTCAAGTATAACTTACACTTCTCTCTATCCCTCATAATTTTCATGCCAAGAATCTTCTTTGCTTCTCCTAGATCCTTCATCTCAAACTCCTTGTTGAGCTGGGATTTGACTTTTTGTGTCTCTCTCATATCCTTTGTTGCAATCAAAATATCATTAACACACAAGAGAAGATACATGAATGAACCATCACTTACCTCCTTGAAGTAGACACAACTATCATAACTACTTCTCTGAAATATATGAGAGGTCATAAAAGAGTCAAACCTCATATACCGCTGCCTGGGAGACTGTTTTAAGCCATAAAGAAACTTTTTCAGCAAGCATACATAGTCCTCCTTTCCCGAGACTACAAAACCCTATGGTTGTTGTATATAAATATCCTCTTCAAGTTTACCATGTAAGAATGCAGTTTTGACATCCAATTGCTCAAGCTCAAGATAATTCATGACCATAATACCAAGCAAGGATCGAATTGAACTATGCTTTACAACTGGAGAAAATACATCTGTGAAGTCAATACCTAGAACCTAACTGTAACATTTAGCAACTAGTCTTGCTTTGTACCTAGCATCTTCAACTCCCGATGTTCCTTCTTCATTTTTGAATACCCACTTGCAATGGACAACTTTATTATCTTTAGTCAATCTCACCAAATCACATATGTCATTCTTACAATCATCCATTGGCCAAAATATCACAACTAACTGCCTCTGAGTAAGACGAAGGTTCTTCACCAAAATTAATACCTTCTGCTACATTCAATGCATAAGCAACCAAATCATATTCAACAAACTTATGAGAAGGTCTAATATCTCTTCTAGGCCTGTCTTTAGCAATAGAATATTATGGCATCACTGGTGGTGAAGAAGAATAGTACTACTCTATATCTCCGGGCTAGACAAAGAAGTAGGCACTGGTGTGTAGACTCTGCTCCAATTTTCAAATCAACATGGGTGAATGATTTTTCTTGATTCACGTCACTAAGCTCATATAGAGATTTGGAGGGAGCCCGAAGCATGGCAGTTTCATCAAACACAACATCCCTATTAATTATAACCTTTTTGCTTTCTGGACATCAAAGCTTATAACCTTTAACACCAGGCTTATAATCCATAAATAAGCACTTGACATATCTAGGTTTCAAATTTCCATTATCACCATGAGCATACGCAGGACATCTAAAATCCTCAAATCAAAATAACTAGCAGGAGTACCAGACCTTACCTCTTGTGGAGTCTTTTTATCAATCACGACTGAGTGAGAGCAGTTAATAAGAAGGCAAGTTGTGGAAGCATCTTCATCCCAAAAAGACTAGGGTAAAACAGCATTAGAGAGCATATAACATACCTTCTCCATTATAGTCATATTTATTCATTCGACCATACTATTCTGCTGTGTAGTATGATGAACTGTCAAGTGCCTTACAATTCCTTCTGACTTGCACAATAACAACAATAACTAACCCAGTATATTCCCATATTGTGGGGTCTGGAGAGGGTAGTGTGTACGCTGTCCATACCATACCAGTCCTTCTGACTTGCACTGTGACACCCTACATTTTGGGCTAGAACGAAAACTATTATTTCTATGCGTAGATGATCCAAAAACAATAAATACTATGCAAATATAGCATGTTAATCATTTTAGTAGTGTGGGGAATTGAATGAGTTTTCCATTGACATAAGATTCATCCAAAACGAACACTCAGTGAAGGAGTTACGGTTAATTTAAGTCCTAGTCATAAAACACCATCATTCTTGTCCTTGGCGCATCGCGGAGAGGGTTTAAATGATGATGGTCAATTTTTAGTGAGATTCCGCAATGGTGCAACATCGCGGAGTGGGCCGAATTCTCATTCGTTAATTTCTAGTGAGCCACCACGATAGTGGCGCGGCGCGGTGGCCCATAAGATCGGGTTCCCAGTTTAATTTTTTCCAGTTTCATTCAGATGTTAACAAGGGTAGTTTAGACTTTTTCCGAGTCTCTTAAAACGTACAAATAGGATATTAAGACCTCTACATGCATAATAAGCGACATTCTCAAGATTTCCGTCAAAACAAAAACCCTAGTTCATATACTTCTCCACCAAGAAACCCAAGATTCAACCGTGGGTTTTTGAATTAATTGGAGATTTGGAATCCCAAAACCATAGGCTTCAAGGATCAACCATTATTCTTTATAATCGAGGTATGCGGGGTTTTCCTAAAATCTCATGGGCATAGAAATCATGATTTTAAGAAAGGGGTTTTCAGATTTATGAATACATTTATGTTTTAGAAATCTTGACGGTGTTGTTTTGGTCTTTTGACCTTCCCCCACATTGATTCAAAATTTTATATATATGTATGCTTGTGTTTTAAGGTTGATGATTTAATTATGAGCATGACTTATGTAAAATTCCTCTCTTGTTTTGATTTTTTCTTTTACTTATCATATGCTATAGATGTTTTGAATGCATCCTTGAAAAACATGGTTTAAAATATCTTGAATTGTGTTATGATTAGATTAAGATTTGGATTTCAAAAGATAGGGTAGTTGTGTTGATAAATGTTGAAAATATTCATATAATAAAAGAGTGCATGATTTTGCCAAAAGCTCATGACCACCATATGTTTAAAGGATTCTTGCATAGTTTTGACTTATGCTTCAGAACATGAAATCTCTTATACTATTTGCGTGTTTGGGTAGTCTGAACTATGTTTTAATGAAAGATCATACTTATTGTACTATGGCTCAGAAATAGGACTTGCAAGTTTTGGTGTGACGACACTAATTTAGATTATGCCATGATAATTCAAAACAGAATAGAATGCATGTTTGAAATTAGACTTTCAGATTTTAAGATTTAGAATGATGTATATTTATAAGTGGTTAAAACTGGGTATAAATAGATGTTAGGTTGCTCCCCAAAGGAGGCATGAGTTCAGACAACTCATTGCCCAAAACCATGATTTGCCGATCCAGGTATATTATATTACGCTGGCCTAGTTCCATGTGGCGTATTAGAAATAGAAACTCCAATCCTTGTGGCACACTCGAGTTGGGGGCTTCCCCGCCGAGTCAATGGTGGATTCCATACAGCCCGTGGGATTTTAGAATTTTAGGAGCGTACCACCTAACTCAAAAGTAATAAAAAGATTAGACATTGCATTGACAAGAATGATTTATGTTTTCAGAAAGTGCCTATGTATTTTGGAACTATTTCATATATGATATTTCGACAAATTGCTCTCTAACTATTTTATATGTATCCAAGATTTATTTTGGATTACTTTGCGTACCAGCACATCTGTATTAATCCTCCCTCCTCACTCCAGGTTCTGAGGCTCAGTCTAGGGGTCCAAAAAAGTAATAGATTTTATCAGACAGAGTTGCAATGTCCAGTTGGTGAGCCTTCTTTATTCCAGAAGGCCTGTTTACTTTCAGAAAACTATTATTAGATATGGTTTTGGTCTACTGGGAACCTTGTCCCAATTTTTAGAACAGTTTTGAGATATAGTAGAGATTTTGCAGACTGAGTCAAATCTTATTCAGATATTTTGAATTGCAGTTTTCTTTCTTATGTCTTGAAACCCAGAGTTAATGACCATGTTTTCTAATTAAATTTTATTTTCGAATTTTATTTTATGCTATGAATATTGTGCATGATTACTATATCAGATAGAGAAGGACGTTCAGGCCTTTATGGTTTGGGATGTCCGTCACGGCCAGTCCCTAGTTCGGATCATGACAAAATTGGTATCAGAGCATGGTTCATGGTCCCAGGGTACCTGCAAAATCGCATTGGGTATTGTTTTATTTATGGGTGTGTAGCACTTCACACTTATAAGAAGAAGGCTACAAGGTGTTTAGGAATGTCTCTCTTTCTTCATGTTCTAGTTTGTGCAATAGAGTCAGAATATTCCTCTTTCATACTCTAATTCATGCTATGTTATCGCCCATATGAAAGTAATAGTCATCTTAATGCTTTCCGTACTCTGATGCTCTCAGACATGTCTCATTATTGGGGTGATTCAAGTACAGAAGTGTAGAGTCTAAATGACATGGTTCTTTCTGATTGAGCCATATAAGATTTTAAAATTATGCATGGACTTGTGAAGAGTCCGTTAGTGCCTCAGAGTGTATTGATT